>NW_028256016.1:0-100000 GCF_971803275.1 Cyanistes caeruleus | reverse complement strand
AGAGACAGAGGGTCCTGGTCTGGGTGGTGGCCGCACAGCAATAAGCTGATAACTCAGCGTTGGCAAGGAAAACAGACACGGGCTTGGAGATGCAGGAAGAGAGGTGCAGTTCTCCCTGACTGAGTGTAGTGATTAACATTCACACTGTTATAAATGCATATCATATTATTGGCTTTTCGCAAATATTATAAAGAATGTTATATGTATAAGATTAGAAAATTTTTTTGTATTAATATGGTTTCCTTAATTTCTGTTATTGATGAAACTTTGAAATAGTGGTATAATACATATATGTTAAGCTTTGGCATAGTACTAAAACAAAAACTACTTTAGTTTGTATAACCTAAAGACTGCAAAAGATAGCTGGAGACTCCCCCTACATTCAGAAACTATCTTATCCAGATGAAGACAGCAGTGACCAGAACTCTGGGGGAGGAATTTATTGCATTTCTGTTATCAGGAAATGTAAATCTCGTTGGCGCCAAGAAGATTGATCTATTGGGAAGGGGGCAAGAGAAAACTAAACAGAAGAACACTAAAGATCCTAAGAAGAATGTATGAATATGCATGAGAATTTATGGATATGTATTAGGATTCTGTTTTTAAGGGACAATCCTTTGTCAGTAAGGTGTGCTCTCTTGGCTGAATGCAGAGACACCTGGCTGTATCTATGTACTTTACTTTATTTTTAGCTCCTAGTTATCTTTTCATTAAACCTTTAAATTCTATAAGAAAAATATGTGAACCTCATTTTTCACAACACTGAGCTGTTTGGCCGGACATCTGGAGGTGCAGAGGTGCTCCTGTAGAGAAAGAAAGTGGAGTGGCTGAGGCCCCCAGCTGCCGCTGGCACACAGGGACCCTCCTGCACAGCAGGGCCCAGAGCTGCCAAGGCTCCCCAGCACGGCTGGAGCTACTGGCACAGCTTGGCCCAGCTGGACAGCTGCCCCTCAAGGCCCTGGAGAGCAGGGGATGGCTCTGGGCAGGGTCCCTGGCCAGGAGCGGGCCCCAGAGCACCTCTGCCTGTCAAGGACAATCTCGTCCCTGCTCTTTCTCCTGCCCACCTTGCTTTGCCTCTGCCCGCTGCTCCTGGGGCTGCTCTTGGCCAGGCAGCCTCAGTGGCAGCCAGCACTGGCTGCAGCCCCAGCGGGCTCCCCAGGACAAGGCCCAGCAATTAAGAGGCCAATGAAAGGCCTGGGCAGCAGCAGAACTCTCAGCAGAGTTATTTGGGCAACCAAGGACTATCCACAGGTCTACAGCAGCCTCACTGGGAATGTTTCTATTCTACAATAACTTTCAAAAGAAGCTGTTTGAGGGAAAGATGAACGAAACACTCACTGTTTTCTCTTCCAGGCATACCAGATTCCAACACCGCATAAAACGAAGAAATGCACCAAACAAAGCAGGCCTGCCATTAATTCTAGCCAACAGCGTGTTCCCTGACAGAAACCTCTTCTGATGCCCTTCTGGAAATCGGGAACACGTGCTGTGCTGGCTGCATCTGTGGGAGCAATGGGCAGCGTGAGGCCTGTGCTGTGCTCCACTGCTGAGCTGGCAGCACGGTGGGTATGTCCAGGATGTTCTGTTCCCCCAAAGCTGAGGCCTGTAGGCACCTTGCTGTCCCTTGGCACAGGCTGTGCCACCCAACAAAGCCCAGAAGGCCGGGAGCAGAGCCCGGGGACAGCGCAGCTTCTTGGGCAGTGGCTCCTTCCAGGGACACGGGCCAAACCCATCCCTGAGCAGCCACTGCCACCCCTGACCCTCCCTGCTCCATGACAGCTCCCCCAGCCCAAGGGGACAGAGCCAGGCCCTGTCAGGGGCCAGTGCAGCCCCTGCCCAGTTGGGAGCCAGGGCTGGCTGTGGCTCTGGGATCATGGCAGGGCTCCCACTCAGGGCTGCTCCTGTGCCTTGGGCCTCTGGATGCTTAGGGCCAGCTCCAGGAGCAGCTGCAGTGGGATGGATGTTAGTGAATGAGTCCCATTTCCCAGGGGCTGGGAATGAGCTCCAGAGGCCTGGAAGCTGCAGCACCTCCAGCTTTGGCTGCTGCCGGGCTGTGCAAGGAGAGGCCCTGTGGGAAGAGCTGCTGGCACACAGCCCCACCAAGGGCTGAGCCCAGCACAGCAATTACCTCCTGTGCCTGGGCCCGTGCCTGCAATTGCCTCCCTTCCTTCAGGAAATGCCGCCTTCCATAGAGCCTCTCTGTCCATCCCTTGAGAAAGGAAGAGGCACAGCTGGATCAGATGGAACCATTACATAGCAGGGAAGTGGCCTCTTCAGGAGGCAGTGCTTGTCGAAGACATGGAAGAGGATCAGGAAAAGGCCCAGGCTCTCTCTTCTCCAAACCACCACCTCTCCTGATCTGCTCAGAGATCAGGAAGTTGCAGAGGATCTCAAGGTGTGCATGGCCCATTGTGCAGTTTGGGCAGCCTGTCTGCTGATGCCAAATGCCTTCCTGCAGAGGCTGGGGAGAAACTGCATCCAGGCCAGGCTGGGAAACAGCCCTGCAGGGCTTGAAAGCAGCAGTGGGGCAGCGAGGCTGCCATGGATCCCTTCCCATGGTGCAGGGCATGGCATGTCCAGAGAAAGCCCCTGACTGCTGAGTCTCAGGAAAGGCTGAGGGAAATGCACCCACCACGCTTACTGAGCAGTTCCTTCTCTATTTCTTTCAGGATGTGGTGTGACTCAAGTGATTCTTTCTGTCCTGTGGCTTTGTTCTTCCCTCTCAGAGGACCTTAACAAAAAATAGTTCCATTTCTCAGGAATGGATCCCAGAAAAGCAATGCTCAGCCTGTGGGTACAGCAGGGACACACCACTCACCCCTGCGATGGGAGCCAGGCTTGCGGGCAGTGATCAGCAAAGGAGCTGGGAAAGTCCTCCCTGCAGACACACCTGTAACGCAACAGCCACAGAAGCTTCTGTCACCTGGTTCCTACCAGGTTGTCAACGATTATTCCTTGATGGGACACTGAGGACATACCTGCAGGAGGCTCCAAGGGCTTCAAAATTTTATGCAGCCAATCTAATGGAGAATCCTTCCTGGGAACCTCATCTGGAAGGGAGCACAGATGAGAACCATTCCATGGTGTGCTGGGATCGCCCTTCTGCCTTAGGGAACTGGGCACTGCCAGGGGGTTGGGTAAGACCATGGGAGCCAGATGTCAGTGGACATGGAGAAAGCTGTAGAGGGGCCTGAAATGCTCTGGGCTGGCTCCTGGTCACTCTCAACACTCTTTCCATGCCCTGTGCAACATCCCTCAAGGGTGGGCACTCCCCAGTAGCAGAGATGTACAGCTCCAGCCTCAGCAGGGCTCAGGCCCAGGGGCACAGCAATTACCTCCTGGGACTGTGCCTGGCATGGCCTCCCTTCCTGCAGCAGAGGCTGCCCATGAGCCACTGCTTCCTCCGGGAAACGCTGCCTTCAGCACAGCCTCTCCATCCACTTCTGCAGAAAGGGACAGCTGGATCAGATGGCAGCATTCCCCACTGGGGAGGTGGCATCTTCAAGAGGAAATGCTTCTCAAAGACTTGGTTAAGGACCAGGATATCATATCAACTTTTGGGATTGGCCAGGGCCCTCCTTTCTCCAAACAGCTGCCATTTCTGATCTACCCGGAGACCAGAGAATTCTACAAGATCTCAGGGTGTGCATGGCCCATGGTGCAGTTTGGACTCCCTGTCAGCTGATACCAAATGCCTTCCTGCAGAGGCTGGGGAGAAGCTGCAGCCAGGCCAGGCTGGGAAACAGCCCTGCAGGGCATGAAAGCAGCAGTGGGGCAGTGAGGCTGCCATGGATCCCTTCCTGCTGTGCCAGGCACGGCGTGTCCAGATGTGCAGAGAAAGCCCCCGGCTGCTGAGTCTCAGGAGAAGGCTGAGGGACATGGACCCACCTTGTCCTTCCTGCAGAATTTTCTTCAGCATTTGCCTCATGGGTTTGGATGGCTCATGGGGTTTCATAACTCCTGTAGCTTTGGTATTTCCTCTTGGAGGACCTTAGAGCAAAATAATTCCATTTCACAGGAATGGATCCCAGAATGCCAATGCTCAGCCTGTGGGGTCAGCAGGGACACACCACTCACCCCTGCGATGGGAGTCAGGCTTGTGTGCAGCAACCAACCCAGGAGCTGGGAAAGTCCTCCCTGCAGACACACCTGTAACTCAACAGCCACAGAAGCTTCTGTCATCTCTTCTGATCTGAACAGGCAGCACTGAGCCTCAGGAGCGGTGAGAGGATCGTGCAGGGCGAGGGCACACATGTGCACGGCTCTGTCCTGGCACCTGCAGCGATGCTCTCCTGGCCAAGCCTTGGGCTCTGAGCTGGCAGCTCTCCCAGGGGGAAAGGCCTTAACCTACCCTCACCATCTTCCAGAGCCTCAGTCCTGGGTGTGGGTTGAGAAGCCAGATCACCTTCAGCAAGAGGCTTGGCTGAAAAAAAAGGTAGGACAGAACAGCTCCCGTGGCTCTGTAGGAGACCCTCAGGCTCCCTGGGGCTGGCAAAGGAGCCACACAAGGCACAGCCCCGGGGCACAGCCCTGGGCCCGGCCCCTTCCCTCTCTGCTCTTCTCCGTGGCTGCACAGAGCACATGGAAGGAGACACTGGCATTACACACGGGAAGAGATTGGCAGCTAAATGCTCCTTCTTCCCACTGGTAGTGACCTGTGGGATCCCTCAGGGCTCCAGAAGGGAGCAGGGCGAGGTTTCCAGAACCCATCAAGCCTGAGATTATGTTAAGAGATATGGCAAATGCTCTTGCCACCTTGTCACTTTGTGTTCTGTCAGTAAAGGGAATAGAAGAACTTGCCTCCAGCATTCTCCAAGATATTCAAAGTATCATTCAGTAGCACTTCCAAATAAATGAGGTTGCGTTCCAGATCTAGAAGGGAGCACAGATCAGAACAGTTTCCATGATGTGCTGAGATCCCCTTCTACCTTAGGGAACGGGGCAGTGCAAGGGAGTCGCGCTAAGGCTGTGGGTGCCAGATGTCAGTGGACATGGCCACAGCTGCAGAGGGGCCTGGGGGCTCTGGGCTGGCTCCTGGTCACTCTCCACCCTCTTTGCAGGCCCAGTGCAGCATCCCTGGGAGAGGTGGCTGGAGCAGCCCAGGCCCCACTGGGGCCCTCTCTCTGCCACAGCTGAAAGAATTGTAAAAGCAATGGGGAAGAACTACAGCAGGCAGTGCCACAACTGTCCCTCAGGCCCTCCCTCCCTCCTGCCCACGTTCTGCTGGGACAGCTCTCCCATCCCATAGGGACTGGGCCAGGCTCTTTCAGGATACAGTGGAGCCTTGCCCTCCCCCTCTGCCTATTCCCCACCATGGGCACCCCTTTGCAGCTTCTGCCAGGTTTTGGGACCTGTCTCCCATGGAGGGACCCCAGCAGGACTGCTCAGTAGCCAAGTGCCCTGAGCCTGCTGGGGATAATTCCACTGGGCTGTGCTGGTCTTGTCCGGGCTGTGCCTGCACTGCCAAGCAGCAGAGATGGCAGCTCAAGCCTCAGCAGGGCTCAGGCCCAGGGGCACAGCAATTACCTCCTGGGACTGTGACTGTGCCTGGCATGGCCTCCCTTCCTGCAGCAGAGGCTGCCCATGGGCCACTGCTTCCTCCGGGAAACGCCGCCTTCAGCGCAGCCTCTCCTTCCGTCTCTGGAGAAAGGAAGAGGGATACATGCATCAGGTGGGGCTGTTTGTTCCCCAACATGAAGGTGGCATCTTCAGGAGGCAATAGTTGTCAAAGATATGGATAAGTTTCAGGAAGGCATCCAAACTTTGGAGCCAGGCCAGCCACATCTACCACAAGACTGGGAAACTGCAGGGGATTTCAGGGTGTGCATGGCCCATGGTGCAGTTTGGGCTCCCTGTCAGCTGATGCCAAATGCCTTCCTGCAGAGGCTGGGGAAAAGCTGCAGCCAGGCCAGGCTGGGAAACCGCCCTGCAGGGCATGAAAGCAGCAGCAGGGCAGCAAGGCTGCCATGGATCCCTTCCTGCTGTGCCAGGCACGGCGTGTCCAGATGTGCAGAGAAAGCCCCCGGCTGCTGAGTCTCAGGAGAAGGCTGAGGGACATGGACCCACCACGGCGTCTCTCCAGTTCACTCAGCCTCTTGTCTCCTGTAGGTTTGTTCCTCCCTATAGGAGGACCTTAACAGAAAGTATTTCCATTTCAGATGAATGGATGCCACAGAACCAGGGCTCAGCCTGTGGGATCAGCAGGGACACACCACTCACCCCTGTGATGGGAGCTGGGCTTGCGTGCAGCAACCAGAAAAGGAGCTTGAAACATCCTTGCTGCAGACACACCTGTAACTCAACAGCCACAGCAGCTTCTGTCATCTGCTTCCTGCCAGGGTGTCAGTGTTTATTCCTTGTTGGGACAGTGAGAACGTACCTGCATGGGGCTCCAGAGGCAGAAAATCTTCATGAAGCCAAGCTGCTGGAGAAGCCTTCCTACCACCCTCATCTGGAAGGGAGCACAAATCAGAACCATTCCATGGTGTGCTGGGACCCCCTTCTGCCTTAGGGAACTGGGCACTTCAATGGGGTCGCGGAAGGCCATTGGAGCCAGATGTCAATGGACATGGCCAAAGCTGCAGAGGGGCCTGGGGAGCTCTGGGCTGGCTCTGGTCACACTCCACCCTCTTTGCAGGCCCTGTGCAACATCCCTGGAGGGGCAGTGGGACCAGCCCAGGGCCCCTGAGGCCTCTGTCCCTCCCACAGAGAAAACCCTCCCTAAAGCCCTGGGGAAAACCATCCCCAACACTTCCCAGGGAGAAGGGAGCACTGTCCCGGGAAAGGGGACTGAGGCTGCCGGCTCACCTGCTCGCCCTGCTCGCCACGGAGCAGCCTGGGCAGCCCTGTCAGGCAGGGCCACTGCCAGGAGGAGCAGGAGGAGGAGGTGCAGAGCAAAGGCCATGGTGCCTTGCCCACTGCCAGTCCTGCAGCTCTTGCTGCCACCACTGTCCTGACACCGCTGTCCCAATGTCAGCACCGCTGCTGCCGCCGCCGCTGCTGCCACAACAGTCGTGGTCAAGGACTGACTGCTCGGTCCTTGTGGTGCTGTGCAACCACGGGGCTCTGGGACCTCTGTGACCTCAGAGCCTGCTGTCACCTCAGCCTGCTGTCACCCCAGAGCCTTCTGTGACCTCATGGCCTTAGATGTCTGCCCCAAGTGTACTCCCATCTGTACTAGAGGATTGCTCTGACTGTGAATCTTTGACTTCATCAAAGGGTCATTACTAAACAAAACCTTGGTTTTGCCTGCTGACATTGCTGGACAGGCAGTGTCCCAGGAGATGCTCTTGATGGTTGCCTCTTTTCCTGGGCATGGCACTGGAGGAGGTCCATGCCCAGGTGATGCCACTGAAGGAAATGTGCCCTCAGCCCAGGGACGCTCAACACAGACTCCCCCAGCCCCTCGGGGCCCTGCCTCTGGTCACAGCAGCCCCTGCCTGGCTCCTGCCTGCCCACACCAGGGTCAGCCCTGCCTGCTCCTGGACATGGAGCTCAGCCAGGGCTGGTGCTGTGTGGGCTTTGCTGGTGGTACCAGCCGGACACTGGGGTGAGAGCTCCATCTCTTTATTGGAACAGAAGAGCTGTGCTGGGCCCTGCCCTGGCAGGAGGGACCCACCTTCAGTCCAGGCCACAGAGCAGGGCGGGTCCCTTCAGGGACACAGGGCCTTGCTTTGGGTGGTGGCAGCATCTGCACAGCAGCAAGCTGGTAATGCAGCTGTGACAGGGACATCACATATGGGCATGGAGATGTGAAATGTGTGGTGCAGGTGTCCCTGAGGGAGGTGTTTGGCCTTTCCTGTGAAGCTGCAGAGGGGAACCTGTTGAGAGAGGAGATGTCTGAGGCCCCAGCTGCAGCTGGCACACAGGGACCCTCCTGCACACTGCGAGATTCTCACTGTGCTCAAAGTTTCCCTCTGAAGACTAAGAGCTGAATGTGGATGGGCTTAGCAGCTGATCTGCAGGCCAAACAATTGAGGTAGCAAAAGAAGAAATTGAGAAAATACAAGTTTATCCATAGCAAGGAAGAAAGCAAGGCAGTTAGCATGGAAACCAATAAAAGGGATATAAGGGGTATTTGCAGTTGTAATAAATGGAATTGGTTCGTGCTAACTAAATTGTAACTGTTATTAAAGTTATTATTAGAAACAATCAAGAATCAGTGTTACAAAGCAGATGTACCCCTTTGCAGATGTTACATGTCAAAATTGAGGTACAGGATGTAGTTTAGAAGATAAATGGTGTCTCAAGACCAAAATTGCCTTGAGATGGACCAAAATTAGAACAAATTTAGGCATTGGACCTAAAGATTAGTAAACATAAAGCTAATTAATAGACTTACATAACACAATGCTCAGTATGTATGCACAAACCTGTAAGGTTATCCAAAGGACAATGAGGAAGAGGAGAAGCCTTCACCAAAAGACCACCAAAAGAAGACTGAAGACCCCCTAACAACAAGTGAGGCATGTGCCGTGAAGAAAAGTGAGGTAAAGTCAGAAAAATTGGAAATAGGAGGGAACTTACAGGAAACATTAATGAATATGTATAAGCATACAGTATATAAGTTTAGCTTGAAGTGCTTTGTTTTGAACGTGAGGCAGGGTGGGAAGCCTCTGTACCCTGGTCAGTTTTGCTTATGCTTTAATCATACTTAATTATTAGCAGATTATATATATACATTTTAATTTTTATTAGACTGTAGTATTTTACTAAACTGTATTCTTTTATACCACATTACTATTCAATTTAGTAAATTGTATTCATTTTTAATTAAACTGCCATTAACCCAAGGGTCCTAGTTGTCAAAATTCTAATTTCATTTATAACAATATTTTAACAAAGAAGGCTGTTACAACAACATTGGTATTTACCAAACATGACACAACATGAGCTATATTAACAAAGAAGGCCCCTTACGGTGACAACATTCTACTGTTCAAACTGTAAAACATCTTTGTGTACTGATCAGGAGGTCACGATTTACTCTTTACAATCCTGATGCTGAATGTCTCCTGAGGAGGTCTGGTCAGGGAGAAGAATGAGCCCCTTGTGGGCTGCCCCTGTTTGGACAACCTGCTCCTCACCCTGAGCCTCAGCATGTCTGACATCACCCACCTGGGATTGACATCCCAAAACATTGAAAACATTTCTCTTTATAATTTTTCTTTATAATTAAAATCTAATTAATTAATAAAAATAAATTTTTAAGTTTATAACACTATTATTCTGAATTTTTATAACCTAATTTTTATATTTATATAAAAGAATTGATACATTTTGCGCAACTAAAAACATTATCGGTCCTTGGTTCCAAGTTCCACAATTCCCTTCATTAATTACTTGGTCACTATTTCTCCCTCTTTATGCTAATTACACATATTTTTAGTCCTTTGATCATCATTTTTATCATTTTCTCAGACAGGGTAAAAGGGGCCACTTTGGGGTCCATGGGGACTTTTCTGAGGAACATTTGGGGCAGTTTTGGGTCGGGGGACGGAACTTAGAGAGAACTTGGGGGTCTGGAGGACACATGGGGAGCCGGGAGGGCACTTGGAGCGGCATTTAGGGATTCTGTGAGACAATTCGGGGTTCAGGGGAGCACTTGGGGGTCCAGGGGGGCACTTGGAGGTCAGGGAGGGGAATCTGGGGGCCCTTCGGGGTCCGGGCGGGCACTTGGGGGGCTGTAACAGGGAATCTCTGGGTCGCGGGGGATGATGGGAGTTGTAGGCGCCGGTATAATGAAGCTTCATGGGGCCGCGGAGCATGACGGGAGTTGGAGACGCAGCTCCAATGGGTTCCGGTGAGGTGCGGGGCATGACGGGAGATGAAGTCCCGCCCGGAATAGCGCTCTATGGGCGCCGCGGAGCATGATGGGAGCTGTAGTCCCGGAAGTGGCTCGGAAGGCGCGTTCGGCGGTGTGGGGAAGCGCTTGGAGAACAGTTTTGCATCCGAGTCGTGGCTGCAGGTGCTTTGGGCGAATGTACACGGCTCGGGAGCACTTGGGGGGAACCTGGGGAGCTGTAACCGGGCTCTTTAGGGCGCGGGGCACGGCAGGAGGTTTGGGCGTGGAACTGTGTTGTGGGATGATGGGAGATGAATTCCCAGGAGTGGCTGGAAGGGGAATCTGTGGGGTCGGGAGCATTCAGGGATCCAGGGACGCTTTGGGGGGTCCCGAACGGGCGCTGAGGGGGCACTCGGGGATCCTGAAGGGTCTGGGGGACACATGGGACATATGGGGGGCGATCCCGGGGTTCTGGGGAGTGCAGGGCATATTCCCAGTTCCTCACAACCTGGTCTCAATTGCCCCCTGGAGGCTCCTACTGACTGCCAGTCTGATCCCAGTATGATCCCAGTATGATGTCAGTACACAGCCAGTGCAATCTCAGCCACTGCCAGGATGATCCCAGTACAAACCAGTCCCTGCCAGTGCTGCCACTCCTGGGATCCCCCAGCCCTCTCTGTGTTCCCCCCTCCCACATCTCCCCAGAGGAGCCCCAAGGGCTGGCAGTCCCCAGCCAGGGTCCCCAGCCAGCCCCAGGTTGGATCTGCAGCCCCCAATTTTCCCAGTTTCCCTCTCCTTTTCCCCGGGCCGGGTTCCCCCCGTCCCCAGCGGGTGGGAGCAGCGGAGAGCCCCGCGCTGCCATCCCGACCTGTCCCGGCTCCATCCCCGCTCCTGCCGTGGGCTGTGAGGGGTTTGGGAACGGGGCACCGAGGGTGTCACTGCTCCTGGGGGAGGAGGTGGAGGGATGGAAGAGGAGAGAGGAAGAAGGAGAGAGAGAAGGGATGGAAGTAGGAGAAGGAGGTGGGGTTAGGGAGGAAGAGGAGGAGGAAGGATGGAAGGGGAGGAGAGGGAGGAAGAGGAGGGACAAAGGAGGATCAGGGAAAGGAGAAGGAACCACAAGGTTGAGCACTCCTTGAATTCATAGCCCCCTCCTGTGGGATCATCACCCACCATCCCACAGGTGATGGGGGAGTGGGAGCTTTGCCCGGATATTCTGGGGGGGTCCCTGGGTTGGGTTTATTTTGCGGGGGGGGATGTTTGGAGAATGTGGAACTCCAAAGCTGAGTGGAAAATCCTACTTGGGGGGACATTGGGGGGTCTCACCATCCCTAAGTGGGGAAATGGAAACAGGGGGAACTTTTTGGATTCCTGGCACTCCCAGCAGCCTGGGGATGGTAGGGACTGAGCAGACAGGTTGTCCCCAGTACAAGCTTGACTCCCAGCAGCTGGGACAGGTGGGAACCCTTGAACCTTCTCTCCTTGAAGACAGGGGAGACTAGAGATGGGGAACTCCTGGGAGGCATTTTCAGAGCTGAATATTGGTGTTTTTTGGAGGTTTTATGGACCCCAGATGTCCGGTGACTTCTAGAGATGAGCTTGGACAGAGGGACCTGCAAACTCAATGTCCTCATCCCTTGTATTTCCCCAAACCAGGATTTCCCATTCCCAAACCTTGGCTGGATGGAGAAGGAGGCTGTGAGGAAGATGCCCCAGGACACCCAGGCAGGTGAGGAGGAAGTCAGTGCCCCTTTCCCCCTCTCTCCTGCTCCATCTCCCAGCCCAGCCTGGCCCCCGGCTGCAGGACAACCCCGCTGCCGACGCCGTCCTGCCGGGGACGCACTGGGGGGATCTCCTTCCCCTTCCCTCTGGCACGGAGGCAAATCCCATCCTCTCCTTGTCCTTGCTCCCCCAGACAAGGAGCTGAGGATGGAGACCAGGGAGAACAAATCCCCACAGGAGAACCTCATGGAAGAGGCTGTTTTGAGCAGCTCTACGGCACAGGAATCCAATGGGGAGGAAAATCCCCAGAGATCCCACAGGAGGAGGGGCTCCAAACCCATCCCAGGGTGCTCTGAGGAGGAAAGACCCACCCTGTGCCGGGAAGGCGGCCAAAGATCCAGCCAGGGCTCTGAGCTGGTGGTCCATGAGCAGCTTCAGGATGGGGAGAAGCCCTACAAGTGCTTGGAGTGTGGGAAGAGCTTCAGACAGAGGAAAACCCTGATCCGTCACCAGATGATCCACACTGGGGAATGGCCCTACGAGTGTGGGGAATGTGGGAAGGGCTTCAGCTGCAGCTCCCACCTCATCATCCACCAGCGCATCCACACTGGGGAGAGGCCCTACGAGTGTCCCGAGTGTGGGAAGAGGTTTCAGACCAGCTCCACTCTCCTCAGGCACCAGCGGATTCACACGGATGAGAGGCCCTTCCGCTGCCCCGACTGCAGGAAGGGCTTCAAGCAGAACTACACCCTCATCACCCACCGGCGCATCCACACTGGGGAGAGGCCCTACAGGTGTGGGGAATGTGGGAAGAGCTTCAGCCGGAACTCCAGCCTGATCTGCCACCAGAGGATCCACACCGGGGAACAGCCCTATGAGTGTGGGGAATGTGGGATGACCTTCAGCCGGAGGTCCCATCTGACCATCCACCAGATGATCCACACTGGGGAGAGGCCCTACGAGTGTCCCCAGTGTGGGAAGAGGTTTCAGACCAGCTCCCATCTCCTCGAGCACCAGCGGATTCACACGGATGAGAGGCCCTTCCGCTGCCCCGAGTGCAGGAAGGGCTTCAAGCACAACTCCCACCTCATCACCCACCGGCGCATCCACACTGGGGAGAGGCCCTACGAGTGTGGGGAATGTGGGAAGAGCTTCAGCCACAGCTCCAGCCTCAACACCCACAAACGCCTCCACACTGGGGAGACACCCTACGAGTGTCCCCTGTGTGGGAAGAGCTTCACCTGGAGATCTAGCTTGACCCAACACCAACGGCAGCACCAGTAAGGGAAGCTCTGCAAATGCCCCGAAGTACAGGAAGAGCTTTGTGCACTGCTCCAGCTTCATCCCCCCTTGGAAAATTCAAGTTTGGCAGAGACCTGGTGATCCATGTTCCCTGTGATCCATGCTGGGGACACACCTGTACCTTTTCCTGCCTATGGCAATGACATGATGTGGAATCAAAGAACGGGAAGGTCTGGCCATGGCCCTTTTGTTATATTCAATCCCATCTCAGGTCATTGCCAGGGGCAGGTGTTTGGGGTTAGGTGTCTTTTTTTTTTTTAATTCTGGATTGCCTGTGGAATTTTTACCCATTAGTTGTGGGGACAGCCTAACTGTGGGTACTTGGTGGGTGCTTGACAAAAGGCAAAGAGTTTGGCCTGGCCTAGGGAGGGAAGGGGGGCAGGAAAAGAGGAGAGCGGGGACAGTTTGGGGGGCTTTCTTCAGCTTCGGAGAAGGACACTTTGGGTGCAGAGATGCTGCGGTGGGCACAAGAGAATTTCGCCATCACCCAGACGGAGCTGCTGCTGCTTCTCCTTCTCCCCTCTTTGTTGGTGGCCTCGCACCCCCATCCTGCCGGGACGTGTGGCAGTGCCAGGCACCGCCGTGGAGCTGCTGATCCACCTCAGCCACTGGCCCAGGATCTCAGCTCATCCCTGCTGTTCCAGCTGAGCGTTCCTCAGAGCCCTGCAGGAGCACCGGGACTGCCCGCCCGAGGGGGTTTGTGAAAACAAAGCCTCTCCTCCATCCCGTCTCAGCCGAGAAAGCTGTCACAGGGCCCCCTGGTTCTGTTTTCTTGTTAATGCTGTAGTTATTGTTGTTTGTTTGCCTGGTAATAAATTCTAATAAAGAACTGTTATTCCTATCCTCAGATCTCTGCCTGAAAGCCCCTTGATTTCAGAATTATAATAATATAGAGGGAGGGGGTCTACGTTTTCATTCCAGGGGAGGCCCCTGCCCTCCCTAGCAGACACCTGTCCTCCAAAACAAAGACAGATGGGGAGTTTCTCCATCCTCCTTACCCTTGTGGGGCCAGCAGTGCTCTTGGTTCCTCATGCTCTTTTTGTGGGGCCTTTTGTGTCTGTGCCCCTCCGACTTAGGGGGACATGGGATATTTGCTGCCCCCTTTCTGCTTCTGGGAAGCCTGTGCGGGCTCTTTGTCCCTCTCTGATTTGGGGGTTGCCAGTGTTGTCACCATCCCGGCAGGCCCCGGCCGCTCTTTGTCCTTTGCCAGGCCAGGGGTGTTCTCCGTCCCCTTGCAATTTGTGGGGCTGGCACAGGCACAATTCCCCTCCTCTTTGGGGGGGCTGGCAGTCTCCCCTTCCCCCGCTGACTTGGGGGATGCTCTGGGCTACATCCATCTCTTAGTTTGGGTTGCGAGGTATTTATCTCCCTTCAGTTTGGGGGGCCCGGGGATCGCCTCCATCCTCCTCCAGTTTTGAGGGGCCTGGGAGAAGTCTCTGTCTCCCACCGATTTGGGGGAACTGGTGCAGGCTCCACCCCCCTCTGATTTTGAGGGACAACCTGGAGAAAAGGCACCAAAAGCTTGACAAAGGCTGAAGGGAACGCTCTGATTACCCCTTTTGCCCAGAGGTTCCCTTAGCTGAAGTTGCTAACCAGGACAAAAGTTCCAGGCCCGCAGTGGGTTTTGGGTTGTTTTATTTCCTGGGCCCTCAGTCCTGCGTGGGACACGGGAACTGGGTGCTGCAGAGGCTGTGCCAAGGCATCAGAAATGCCCACCCAGCACCCAAGGGTGGTAGAAGATCTGCTCCAGCACTGGCCGGTCCATGGGGTGCTTGGACAAACAGCAGCGGATCAGATGTTGGCACTCTGGGGAGAGAAGGCAGAAAGCGGCGCTCACTTGCAGAAGGCTCCTGCCCAGCTGCTCCCGGCGCCTGCAGAAGCCGGGCCACGCTGCGTGTGCTGGGAGCTGCCCTTGGCGGGAGAGCGGCACGGCAGGACAAGCGTCCCCTCCTTCAGCCAAGCGTGCCACACCCAGCCTGCCACGGGCCACCTGCTGCAGCCGGCCCTTGAGGGCACATGGACGTCCCGCGCAGCTGCGGGATGGCCGGGCTGGGCTGCGCGGTGCCACCTGCCAAAGCCTGCCTTCTTCAGGCCGCGTACCAACCTGGAGAGACCTATTGCGGGGAGAAGAGCTGCCCCAACACAATGTCACACTCGTTCTCGAAGGGCAGGGACCCACACACCATCTCCAACATCTGGCTGAATGTCGCACCCCGTGGCCCAGGAGGGAATGGGGCTGTGCAGTGCCTGGCACTGGGAGCAGGGCCCGCGCTCTGGGCTCACCGGCAAACTGTGCAAAGGCCCGCTCCTGGAGGAAGGTGCCGCAACCGAAGTCAATCAGCTTCAGGTCGCCAGTCTCCGGGTTGACGAGGAGGTTCTCTGGCTTGATGTCCCCGTGCAGGACACCACAGGCGGTGCAGTGCCACACAGACTCCAGCACCTGCCAGAAAAGCCAGCGTGCCGCCTCCTCGCTCAGGAACTCTTGCTCCAGCAGGATGTGCAAGAGATCCCGAGATTGCTCCGGATGCTCCATCACCAGCACGAAGCTGTCAGGCAGCTGGAACCAGTCAAGGAGCTGGATGATTCTGCAACGGCCAAAGCCCACCTTCTCCATCAGCATGATCTCCAGTGGAACACAGGTGCCGTCGGGCTGTGAGGAGGAGACAATGCCTCCATCACAGGGCCTGATGCTGCCAGGAACCCCTTAAGTGCCCGCCAGTGCAGTGGCCACAGCCAGCACTGGCCACCTTGCTCTGACCTGCTTCTAGGCTGCTCTCAGAAGCCCTGGCCTGGCCTGGGAATGCCCCTCCAGAGCCCCATGGGAGCCTCAGAAAGCTCCTCAGGTCTCACCTGCTGGTACAGAAGTCTCGTTGGTATTTGGTGGCTGTATGGGAGCAGCTTCCTGGAGATGGAGGAAACTCCCTGTTCCCTCAGGAATTGTCTCCTCCACCAGGCACGGGCTGTTGCCAGCTGGCAAATCCAGCACCGTCACCTGGGAGCTGTGGTCCGGCAGCTGCTGGCTCCAGGACACTTGCTGCTCCTCCACCTGCTCCTGAGATGGCTCCCCTGGATCGGGCTGGGCTCCCACTTGGACCTGCGGGCTTTCCCTGGCCATGTCAGTGCTCAGGGTCACGCCCATGTTGTTGAAGTCCAAGGGTCCAAGGAAGCTGGGAGACCTGTCACTGGGCTCTGCACCTTTTGCAGGCTGACAGGTCTGGCTGAGCCTCTCTGAGGGATGGAGGCTGTCAGAGATAGCGGAGGCTCCTGGCACCATGGACATTCTCTGACAGCCTGAGCTTCTTGCACGGATGGCGGGTCTTCTCTGCTGTGCCATCCTTGCAAGGCTTGAGGCTCTCCCAAGGATGGCCAGTCTTGCTGAGAGCAGCCTCCTGAAGGGATGGTGGCTTCTGGAGAAGCTGGGCGAGCCACAGCAGGGCAGGTGGCCTCACCTCATCAGCTTCTCCAGTTCTTTCCACAACGCCTGCCACATCCCAAAGAAGAGCGGCACAGATGTCCCATTGCGTGCCCAGTGCCGGATCATCACTTCCTGCAGCTCTTGGGCCACTGCCATGCAGGGACCGCAGCTGCAGGAGCTCTCCAGAGGGCTTGCGGGAGCACCTGGCCGCCGGCGAGGGGTGGCCCGAGGCCTGGAGAACCTGGGAGCTGCAGGGGCTGCTCAGTTCCTCCATGGGCCTCTGGGCCTAACCCTGGGGCGCTTCCTCGTCTGCCGCCTCCGTGGTTGCCGGTGGCCACCGGCCCAGCAGACAGCCACAGTGGCCAGCAGCAGGACAAGGGCAGCCATCAGGACGCCACCGTCACCCATGGCTACGGCACGTCCCATGGCGACTGCACTGGCAGCTGCGGGGGCTGGCCCGGTTTATATAGGGCTGGCGCGGTGATGTCACAGTGCTGTGGCCAGCACAGCTGTGTGACATCACAGCCCTGCATCACACCAGAGCACTCAGCCCCTTTGTGACATCACGGCCCCACCCAATTCAGGGATCACAGCCCTGGCTCATCCCTGAACATGAACATGGCCTGGAAAAGCCTGGAAATCAGAACCGGACCTCAGCCCCTTGCAATGAATCCTTCCCTGGAGCAAGCGGCAGCACATCAGGAAGAGTGCTGCTGCCACCTGTGTCAAGCCCCGGCTCCGAGGACGCTGCAGCGGCACCAACTTCAAACAACCACTACCCTGTGCCAGAGAAGATCCGCCAGAGACAAAGGGAGGGGAAGTTCCTCTGTCTCTGGGGAGCTCTCCTGAAATGGCTGGCGAGGACTGCAAGAGTTTTCTCATAGCAGCTCACCAACTTCTGCAGAGCCTCCGCTCTAAATAAATCCGGATATTCCAAAGAGCGCTCATGCTTGTCCCACTGCTCTGGTTTCGACTGCCATGGGGTTCCTCTCTTCCCAAGAGCTGGCACATGCTGGGTTTGGATTCAAGATGGGAATGCTGTGATTCAGTCTGGGGTGGTTTGGTTTCTGCTGAGCAGGGCTTGCCTTCTTCAAGGACTTTGCAGTGTCCCTTGGTACAATGCGTGTTTTCCTCTGGGTAGGGAGGGGTGAGTGTTGAAGACAGAGGCAATAAATGCATTAGAAAACCTGCACTGTGTCTGTGTCCATGTTTGTCAGGGGACCATCCACATCCTGGAAGGGGATGATGTAATTTCTATTTTTAAATTTTTTTTTATTAATGGATTTAACAAGTCAATTTTTATTGTGCCTCACATTTTTGGCCACCTTCATCTCCAGCTGAGCTTTCAGTGCACCAAATTTCTTGCTGCAGTGGCAAGAAGCATCTCTGTATTCTTCTCCTGACCTTCATTCCTTGTCCTCTACCCATCCCATCCCGCCCCAGGGAGCAGGGACCTTCCTGGGGCAGATCCAGGAGGATATCCAGGACCATCCCTGCCTGGGACGGGTGCCAAGGAGATCCAGGAGGGTTCAGTGTCCAGCTCTAAGTCCTGGGACACCCTGTGCCATGCTCCCAACAGCCCTGATTTTCAGGAAGGAGCCTCAGCAGTCACCTGACCATCCATGGATTTTTCTTCCAGGAATTCACTGTGGAGCTTGTTTCTGTTTTCCTGCTCTTTCTGAGCTCCTGTCAACATGGCATGGAGCTGGAAGAGGTGGAGAGGAGAAACGTCGGTAATGGGAAGACAGAGGGAAATTGCTGGGGAAAAGGAAGACACATACCCCTAACGGTGGCTGCGGAAAGCTCCACACACTCCAGCCTGCCCCAAAACCAGGGAAGCCCTGGCTAAAATCCAGGAGAAACAGTGCTGAGGATCCAAGGAATCTGAGCCATGATCTGTGTGGAGAGTGTCCCTGACAGGAGGAATGTGAATGGAACCGAGTGAGGCTGGGGCAGGAGGGTCAGGAAGAGCAGAGAAGGGGGGCCCATCAACATCCTAATTTACTGCTCCAGAGAAAGAAAAATTCCCAGCTTTAATTCCAAGGAGGATAATTTAATATCTCCTTGGCACCTGCAGATCTATGACCTGAATCCAGTCATGAGTTTCCTTCAGGTCTTCACCCTTGGGACCAGTTAAACAGATAGTGGGGTTAAACTCTTTCCCACTTGTTAAATCTGGATCTGCCCATTCCATGAGAAACTTTTAATTGTGTCCCTCACAGAATCCTTCTGGAGCAGAAATCCCAGTGTGAAATGAACGGGGACAGGGAGTGTTGGGTGAAGAACTGATTAATGTGATATGGGAATGTGCCTCGCTGGGGATCCAAGCCAGCCAAATTTCACCCAGAAAAAAAAGAGGCATTAAGTTCAAGCCTTGGGAAGCATTTGTTTAAGTTATGGCAAAGAGAAAGGGATTATGGCAGTTAATATGTTAATCATCTCACCCCTTATAAGATTATGTTTCTAGAATGTTCCCGGTTCTCTCCCCTGATTGGTTGTTATTTGTTGCAGTATTTTGCATATTTCTAACCCCAGTTTGTGGTTGGACCCATGCCCTCAGGCTCTGCCTTCAGACCTACCCTATATATTTTTGTGTCTGCCCGTAGTCCCAGTCTTTGCAGTTTGTCCCTATACTGCGCACGGTTTATGGGCATTGTCCCTATTTTATTTCTTATTAAACTGTTAATTTTAGGCAGATGCAAACTCCATCATACCCTTTCATTTTATTTGCGCCTCAATTCCCTGAAGTCAGAGATCCCTAAAGTTTTAAAGGTACTGGTTTTCAATGGGATAACATCCATTTAAATCCCAGAAAGAGGCACAGAGCTGGATTTGAATCCAACTTCCGATTCAGCATGGGAATGTAGTGGACAGCACACCGATGGTTTCCCCGTTGCTAAGCAGGGCTTGTCCTGTCCATGGACTTTGCAATCCCCAACTGGACAATCCAAGTCCCATGCTCTGCCAGCCAGGAGGTGACACCATCACCGTACCCCTCCTCATCCCCGTGCCCTATTTAGACAAGAATCTTCCTTCTCCTCTGCTCCAGAGGGTGCTCGAGTGCCCACAGGGAGCCCCTTCCTCGCTCCCGTGGAACTGGTGAGGGCTGGGGTGACGCAGGGCCGTGATGTCACAAAGGGGTTAAGCTCTGGTGTGCTGCAGGGCCGTGATGTCACACAGCTGTGCTGGCCACAGCACTGTGACATCACCACACCAGCCCTATATAAACCAGGCCAGCCCCCGCTGCTGCCAGTGCAGTCGCCATGGGACGTGACGTAGCCATGGGTGACGGTGGTGTCCTGATGCCTGCCCTTGTCCTGCTGCTGGCCGCTGTGGCTGTCTGCTGGGCCGGTGGCCACTGGAAACCATGGAGGCGGCAGACGAGGAAGCACCCCAGGGTTAGGCCCAGAGGCCCATGGAGGAACCGAGCAGCCCCTGCAGCTCCCAGGTTCTCCAGGCCTCAGGCCACCCCTCGCTGGTGGCCAGGTGCTCCCGCAAGCCCTCTGGAGAGCTCCAGCAGCTGCAGTCCCTGCATGGCCGTGGCCCAAGAGCGGCAGGAAGTGATGATCCGGCACTGGGCACACAATGGGACATCTGTGCCGCTCTTCTTTGGGATGTGGCTGGTGTTGTGGAAAGAACTGGAGAAGCTGATGAGGTGAGGCCACCTGCCCTGCTGTAGCTCGCCCAGCTTCTCCAGAAGCCGCCATCCCTTCAGGAGGCTGCTCCCAGCAAGATTGGCCATCGGTGGGAGAGCCTCAAGCCTTGCAAGGATGGCTCACCAGAGCAGACCCGCCATCCGCGCAAGAAGCTCAGCCTGTCAGGGAACGTCCATGGTTCCAGGAGCCTCCGCTATCTCTGACAGCCTCCATCGCTCGGAGAGGCTCAGCCAGACCTGTCAGCCTGCAGAAGGTGCAGAGCCCAGGGACAGGTCTCCCAGCTGCCTTGGACCTTGACAACATGGGCGTGACCCTGACCACTGACATGGCCAGGGAAAGCCCACAGGTCCAAGTGGGAGCCCAGCCTGATCCAGGGGAGCCATCTCAGGAGCAGGTGGAGGAGCAGTAAGTGTCCTGGAGCCAGCAGCTGCCGGACCACAGCTCCCAGGTGACGGTGCTGGACGTGCCAGCTGGCAACAGCCCATGCCTGGTGGAGGAGACAATTCCTGAGGGACCAGGGAGTTTCCTCCATCTCCAGGAAGCTGCTCCCATAGAGCCACCAACTACCAACAAGGCTTCCGTACCAGCAGGTGAGACCTGAGGAGCTGACTGAGGCTCCCAAGGGGCTCTGGAGGGGCATTCCCAGGCCAGGCCAGGGCTTCTGAGACCAGCCTAGAAGCAGGTCAGAGCAAGATGGCTGGCGCTGGCTGGGGCTGCAGCACATGCGGATACTCAGGGGGTTCCTGGCAGCATCAGGCCCTGTGATGGAGGCATTGTCTTCTCCTCACAGCCCGACGGCACCTGTGTTCCAACGGAGATCGTGCTGATGGAAAAGGTGGTCTTTGGCTGCCGCAGAATCATCCAGCTCCTCGACTGGCTCCAGCTGCCTGACAGCCTCAGGCTCGTGATGGAGCATCCGGAGCAATCTCGGGATCTCTTGCACATCCTGCTGGAGCAAGAGTTCCTGAGCGAGGAGGCGGCATGCTGGCTTTTCTGGCAGGTGCTGGAGTCTGTGTGGCACTGCACCGCCTGTGGTGTCCTGCGCCGGGACATCAAGCCAGAGAACCTCCTCGTCAACCCGGAGACTGGCGACCTGAAGCTGATCGACTTCGGTTGTGGCACCTTCCTCCAGGAGCGGGCCTTCACAGAGTTTGCCGATGAGCCCAGAGCGCGGGCCCTGCTCCCAGTGCCAGGCACTGCACGGCCCCAGTCCCTCCTGGGCCGCGGGGTGCGGCATTCAGCCAGATGTTGGAGATGGTGTGTGGGTCCCTGCCC
The DNA here is from genome assembly GCF_971803275.1 of Cyanistes caeruleus. Taxonomy (NCBI): domain Eukaryota; kingdom Metazoa; phylum Chordata; class Aves; order Passeriformes; family Paridae; genus Cyanistes; species Cyanistes caeruleus. The sequence continues at coordinate 78,849 of NW_028256016.1, read as the reverse complement.
TTCGAGAACGAGCGTGACATCGTGTTGGGGCAGCTCTTCTTCCCGCAGGAGGTCTCTCCAGGTTGGTACGCGGCCTGAAGAAGGCAGGCTTTGGCAGGTGGCACCGCGCAGCCCAGCCCGGCCCTCCCGCAGCTGCGCGGGACGTCCATGTGCCCTCAAGGGCCGGCTGCAGCAGGTGGCCCGTGGCAGGCTGGGTGTGGCACGCTTGGCTGAAGGAGGGGACGCTTGTCCTGCCGTGCCGCTCTCCCGCCAAGGGCAGCTCCCAGCACACGCAGCGTGGCCCGGCTTCTGCAGGCGCCGGGAGCAGCCAGGCAGGAGCCTTCTGCAAGTGAGCGCCGCTTTCTGCCTTCTCTCCCCAGAGTGCCAACATCTCATCCGCTGGTGTTTGTCCAAGCACCCCATGGACCGGCCGGTGCTGGAGCAGATCTTCTACCACCCTTGGGTGTTGGGCGGGCATTTCTGATGCCTTGCCGCAGCCTCTGCAGCACCCAGTTCCCGTGTCCCACGCAGGACTGAGGGCCCAGGAAATAAAACAACCCAAAACCCACTGCGGGCCTGGAAGTTTTGTCCTGGTTAGCAACTTCAGCTAAGGGAACCTCTTAGCAAAAGAGTATAATCAGAGTGTTCTCTTCAGCCTTTGTCAAGATTTTGATGCCTTTCCTCCAGGTTGTCCCTCAAAATCAGAGGAGGGTGAAGCCTGCACCAGTCCCCCCAAATCGGTGGGAGACAGAGACTACTCCCAGGCCCCTCAAAACTGGAGGAGGATGGAGGCGATCCCCGGGCCCCCCAAACTGAAGGGAGATAAATACCTGGCAACCCAAAATAAGAGATGGATGTAGCCCAGAGCATCCCCCAAGTCAGGGGGAAGGGGAGACTGCCAGCCCCCCCAAAGAGGAGGGGAATTGTGCCTGTGCCAGCCCCACAAATTGCAAGGGGACAGAGAACACCCCTGGCCTGGCAAAGGGCAAAGAGCAGCTGGGGGCAGCCGGGATGGTGACAACACTGGCACCCCCCAAATCAGAGAGGGACTAAGAGCCCGCACAGGCTTCCCAGAAGCAGAAAGGGGGCAGCAAATATCCCCTGTCCCCCTAAGTCCGAGGGGCACAGACACAAAAGGCCCCACAAAAAGAGCATGAGGAACCAAGAGCACTGCTGGCCCCACAAGGGTAAGGAGGATGGAGAAACTCCCCATCTGTCTTTGTTTTGGAAGACAGGTGTCTGCTAGAAAGGGCAGGGACCTCCCCTGGAATGAAAACGTAGACCCCCTCCCTCTATATTATTATATTTCTGAAATCAAGGGGCTTTCAGGCAGAGATCTGAGGATAGGAATAACAGTTCTTTATTAGTATTTATAACCAGGCAAACAAACAACAATAACTACAGCATTAGCAAGAAAACAGAACCAGGGACCCTGTGACAACTTTCTCGGCTGAGACGGGATGGAGGAGAGGCTTTGTTTCACAAACCCCCTCGGGCGGGCAGTCCCGGTGCTCCTGCAGGGCTCTGAGGAACACTCAGCTGGAACAGCAGGGATGAGCTGAGATCCTGGGCCGGTGGCTGAGGTGGATCAGCAGCTCCGCGGCGGTGCCTGGCACTGCCACACGTCCCGGCAGGACAGGGGGTGCGAGGCCACCAACAAAGAGGGAAGAAGGAGAAGCAGCAGCAGCTCCATCTGGGTGATGGCAAAATTCCCTTCTCCCCACCGCAGCAGCTCCGTGACCCAACGTGTCCTTCTCTGAAGCTGAAGAAAGCCCACCAAACTGTCCCCATCCTCCTTTTTCCTGTCCCCTTCCCCCCCCCGGGACCAGCCAAACTCTTTGTCTTTTGTCAAGCACCCACCAAGTACCCACAGTTAGGTTTTCCCCACAACTAATGGGTAAAAATTCCACGGGCAATCCAGAACTAAAAAAAAAAAGGGACACCTAACCCTCAACAGGGTGTCTTAATCCCTCTTAGAGTAAATATTATCAATTAAATGCAACTTCCTGTTTAATTGCAGAAGTGGAAAAAATGTTCCAGAATTCTAAAACTACTTTGAAAAATATGTTATTAATATGGAGAAAGGGAAGAAACATTTGGGGATTACTTCCTACTAAAAATAATTCTAAATATTTCAAAAATTTTCTACTTTTTAAAAATAAAAAATGAAGATAACAAGGTGGGTTCCCCAAGCCTGACTGCTGCCTGCCCAGCCAAGGCTGTGGCCAGCCAAGCAGCTGTGCCAGTGCTGCTGGTACCAGCCAGACCCCAGAGCAGAAGCCCAAAGGTGTTGCTCAAGCTCTGCCTTGGCAGGAGGGTCCTGCCTTCAGTCCTGTCCAGACACCAGGGCCAGCACTTTCAGGGACAGAGGGTCCTGTTCTGGGTGGTGGCCGCACAGCAATAAGCTGATAACGCAGCTTTGGCAAGGAAAACAGACACGAGCTTGGAGACTCAGGAAGAGAGGTGCAGTTCTCCCTGACTGAGTGTAGTGATTAACATTCACACTGTTATAAATGCATATCATATTATTGGCTTTTTGCAAATATTTTAAGGAATGTTATATGTATAAGATTAGAAAATCTAGCTGTATTAATATGGTTTCCTTAATTTCTGTTATTGATGAAATTTTGAAATAGTGGTATAATACATATATGTTAAGCTTTGGCATAGTATTGAGAGGAATGATGAGTTTGTCTTTACAAACAAGCTGTGGGTCAGTTGATAAGATGTAGCTATCAGTGAGAGACGACAGAAACAATGGGATGGATTCCAGTAGAAGATCAAAGAGGCACTGAAAGAACACTATGAATTCCATAAAAGTTAAGAAGGGATTATGCATTGGGGGTGGGGGGGGGAAGGTACCCCAGGTATCAGGCGTTCCGGGAAGCCTGTACCTCTCAAGTACCTCAGCCTATGGGGAAAGAGAGAAGGGACAAGCGGCCGAGAATTAGGATAAAAAGGAGGCTGCGCCCTCCAAAAATTTGAGAGACCCCAGGGGAATGCCCCATGGCCTCTCCCTTTATTTGAATAAAGAAAAAGGACTCCTCTGTCTCCTTTTTGGACATAAACCTCTGGTGTTCGTGGATTAATTTTCCTGACAATTTTTGGGGGCTCGTCCGGGATATTTCCACCGTCCGGGGCGGCGGGCAGCGAGCGGAGCTGAAGGCGCGCCTCACCCAGTTTCGGTGATCAGCTCCCCTTGGTGGCAGCCAGCACCGGGCGATCGATTGGGTTCCCGAGACTGTCCAGGAGACAGACGAGAGGCGGACCAGGGGGGTCCGTGAAGAGTCCACAGGGAAGGACCACTGAAAACCTCACCGGTGAGTAAAATGAGATCTTCGGGGAGCGAGCCTGGGAGGGCACCCAGGGAGGGTAGCACAGGCAGGCCTGGGAGGGCACCCATGGAGGGTAGCACAGGCTAAACAGGGCACCCATGGAAGGTTGCAAGGGTACAGCCGGGAAGGGGTCCTGGCAAAAGGGATGACGATCCCACAATACCCCCAGAGAGTCCCTTGGGGAGAATGCTGAGATCTTGGGACAGATTATGCATTCACACAGAGATAACTATGGAGATGATGGTAAAATATTGTTATTATGTATAGCCAGAGTATAAGATGCCAAATGGACTTGTATGGCCACCTTAGAAAACAGAATTAATTTGTGTTGAGTTCTGTGAAGGTATCTAGAGGAGAATTGAGAAAAAATGGATTAAAAGGGAATGTGGATTGATATGGTTTAAACAAGCAACAGGAGAAATCTATGTGTTAAAAAAAAAAAAAAAAAAAAAAGGAGAAGAGGAAAAACGGGGGGTGGGGAAGAAGGAAACAGTGAAGATTAAAATGTTTTTCCGCACCTTCCCCCGTCTTGTCCTCTGGTGGTACCAGCTGACCTAAGGCCAGCTGCAGGTCCCTGTATCCTCACCTTCCAGGGCAAAGGGATCAGGGAAATGCTGTTCCTACAGCTCCACCTGAGAATAACAGTGGTGTAGGGGGAAGGGAGCAGCATATCATATCAATGCCTGGAACTAGAAAGGATCTCGAAAATCCACGCCCGGGGTGGGGGGGGCAATAAAGGAAGTCAAGAAAGAGTCTTTGGCAGCAGGAGATGGATGGATTGTGTTTGTGTGCTGGAACAGAATTGGTTAATGGAGAGTGTAGAGAGATATGGTTGAAGCAGGGACCAGGAGTGGAGGTGCAGGACCAGGAGCACAGGCTGGGGGCCTGTGAGGCTGCTGGGACTCAGCACTGGGCAGTGCCTGACCCCACCGGCCCTGGACAGGGGCAGCAGCAGCCGCCGGCCCTTTGAGGCTGCGAGACGCCCTGGCTGCCTGTGGTGCTGCCGGCTGTGCCTGCCGGGAGCACTGGAGCAGGGAGGAGCTGTTTGGACAATGTGGCAGGACAGGGACTGGCTCTGGTATTCGGTGTGTGGTAAATAGAGTGAGCACAAAGAGGAAAGGTGAAGGTGATGGCCTTTTTCAGGCCAGAGAAAGAAAAACCGCAAGGTCCAAGGGGTCCCCCGGGACAGAGGGGATGGGATCAGGCACAAGGAAGTGGCAGAGGCTTTTTCTCCCGAGCAGGGGAGACCCAAGCCAAACAGTGGCTGGGAAAGGATCAGTGTGCTGTCTGCAGGGCATAGGACACTGAGAACGGCAATGTCTGCAAAAAAAAGCCAAGAACAGCTGGACTGCCGAGAAAGTCCAGAAGATAAGAGAAATGGATTGTTAAGAGTGTCAAAAGCTCTCATTATATCCACCAACCTAGAGCCGTTATCAACTTTTAAAGTGGGTCTGGATCGAGGAGAGGTGTGTGTCTTAGTAAAAAACAAAGACCTCTCGATTCACCTTAATTTTTATCCCCGAGGGGGAAAATTGTCTAAAGAATTTTTTAATCGTTCAAAGGAGTTGTGAGAATTGTAGTTTCTTCTGTGGGCTCAGAAGTTTAACCATCTTTCTTTGAAAGAATTGTAAAAATTGTAGTAAATTAATTTGGAGATTTAATTAATTTGTCTACATGAAGTTTTGTGCAGAATGGCTCCAGTTTGGAGGGGACCACACCCCTCTGCTTTTTGTATGTTTTGTTGTAAAAAGCCAGAACTGGCAAGTTTCAGTTATTAAGCCAATGCTGCAAGTCATACCTTGTGGGGAACATCCCCACCAGTCTGTGGTGTGTTGTAGCCCTAAAGCAAATTCTGTAACTGTAACCTTGTAAAAATAGTGTCCTATAGAAAGCCTGAGTATTTGTCATGCACTTCCTCTGTGGAAATTATGAAAAAACTTTAAAGGAAAGTATTTTGTTTCTTTCCTTAATAAAAGTTTTAAATGTTAAAAGTTATAAAATGTTATAAGTATTAGAGTTTCCTTAATGGAAGTTAATTTGTTAGTCATCTCCCTAAGCCTAAGATGGACTTAATGCAAAAATTAAGATAAGGAGTGGTGAATTACTAAAAAGAAAAAAAAGGAATAAATAAAGAAATGTAATGTAATTGGCTTGAAGCAGTGGCATTACTAGCTGCTGAACTAAATCATGTTTATACAAAGTCACGCAAAAGAAATTTTAATTCAGGAGCATGGGAGAACACAGAGACTTGTTGCCTATTTTTCTAAAATGTTAGACCCAGTAGCCAGAATCTGGCCCCATTGTCTGCAGAACTGCGCAGCCACAGCTCTGATGGTGGCTGAGGCCCGAAAGCTGACAAGGGGGGGGTTATCTGATTGTTAAAGTTTCACACCAGATTAAAGCGTTGTTAACTGAGAGAGCCTCTAAGTGGATGACCAGCTCTCGGTTACTACAGTATGAATTCTGCCTATTAGAACAGGAAGATTTAGAATTTAAAAGCAAGGAAAGTTTTAACCCAGCCTCCTGTTTGAATGGCCCTGAGGAAGGGAGCCAAGGAAAATTCCATGATTGTATTCAAGTAATAGATCTACAAATTAGGGCAAGGAATGATCTGAGAGACATCCCATGGCCTGAAGGGGAAAACGTGTTTATTGATGGGTCTTCAAAGGTGATAGAAGGAAGACGATTTACAGGATACTCTGTCGTGAGTGGAAAGCAATTAAAGGAAGGGGGGAGGTTACCAGCCACCTGGTCAGCTCAGACGGCCGAGCTGTATGCCCTCGTGAGAGCTTGTGAGTTATACCAAGACAAGACAGTAAATATTTTTACTGATTCTAAATATGCATATGGTGTGATACACGCATTTGGGAAACTGTGAGAAAAGAGAGGTTTATTAACCTGCAGAGGAAAAACGTTGGCTCATGAGAACTTAATCTCCCGCCTATTGGAGGTGGTGAATTTACCAAAAAAAGTAGCAAAAATACACATCAAGGGACACCAGGCAGGGAGCTCGGAGGAGGCAGTAGGAAATAGACTGGCTGATGAAGAAGCTCGGAAATCTGCACTGTTGCCAGAAATCTCAAAGTTACTTCCCTTGCTCCCAGTAACTGCCCCCTTGCCAGAGAAGCTGTCTTTTTCACCAGAAGAACTTGACATAGTTAAAAAGAGTGGGGCAGAAGAAAGAGGGGGTAATTGGTTTACAAGAGACGGTAAGCAGTGGATACCGAAAGCTTTAGCCTCCCAACTGCTAAAACAGCTCCACGAAGGGAGTCATTGGGGCTCCCGAGGGGTAGCAGAAGCCTTCCTCAAAATGTATGCTGCTGTGGGTCTTTTTGTTCTGGCAAAACGAGCTGTTGATGGTTGTTTGATTTGTGCTAAGACAAATAACAAAGTTACAAAGAAACTGGCGAGGGGCGGGAGGCCTTGGGCTGTACGTCCCTTCCAGAGGTGCCAAGTGGATTTTACTGAGATGCCCCGGGTGGAGAGGTTTAAATACCTTTTGGTAATAGTATGTCAATTAACAGGGTGGCCAGAAGCCTTCCCAGCTGTTTCAGCAACTACAGGGTCAGTTATTAAAGTATTTTTAGAACAAATAATCCCAAGATATGGGATGGTGGAAGCGATAGACTCAGATAGAGGAACTCATTTTACTGGAAAAGTTCTTAAAGGAGTAATGACTGCTTTAGGGATACAATGGAACCTCCACACTCCCTGGCATCCCCAAAGCTCAGGCCAGGTTGAAAAGATGAATAGAGAAATAAAAAAACATCTTTTGAAGCTAGTGATAGAAACGAAAATGCCATGGCTGCGGCTCTTACCACTGGCTTTAGCAAGAATCAGGACCAGACCCAGGGAAGATATTCAACTGTCTCCTTTTGAACTGATGTTTGGAATTCCTTATCCTTGTAATTCTCAGCCTGGGGCGGGGCTAGAGATAAGTGATGTATATCTAAAACAGTATGTGGCTCGGATACTGTCTCTTGTGAAATCTCTTCGACAGGAAGCTCAGCTGACACAGACCCTGCCTTTGGACTTTGCTGTGCATAATATCCAACCAGGAGACTGGGTCCTAGTTAAGGAGTGGAAAGAAGCACCCCTGGTGGCTAAGTGGCGTGGACCTTTCCAGGTGTTGCTGACCACAGAAACAGCCGTCAAGACAGCTGAGCACGGGTGGACACATCACACTCGAGTCAAAGTCGCTAAAGCTCCAGAGGTTTGGACATCTCAGCTGGAGGAGAAGGATGGGAAGCCGCGACTGACACTCCGCAGGAGTGGACTGGAGCAGTAGCTGGTGCGTCGACATCGGGGGAAGCCCTGAGTGCCTACCCACAGACTGCCTGCTGAAATACTCTGTATGGGCATCCCTATTCTCAAATCTCCAGTCACTGGGAGCCAATCCATGCTGTCATTGCTTTCTTTATGATAAGCTGTTTTTGTGCTTTTCACTTGCCACAGGTGGTGTAGAAGACAACGTGAAATTGAAAATTAGAAATTAGGTTATAACACTATTAGAATGTTTCTCTTAATAATTTTACCTTTATATTTTCAGTTAAGTTAGAGTCTAAAGTAGGAAAATAATTTTTTTACTTTAGGAGAACAAGTAGCAAAGACCTTTAACCTTAGAAACTGCTGGGTCTGCGGAGGGCCAGGGGGATCTGAAAGCTGGCCATGGGTGGCCAGCCCAGTCGAGCCTAAATGGTGGGTTAGCACCCTGAGTGAAGTCCATAATGGAACTGGATTTTGAGACAAAGAAGGAAGTCCATGGCAGCTTCATTCTTCTGAAAGAGGCATTTATTGCTTAAACAGAACAGGAAGCACATATGTGAGAAAGAGCGTTTGTGACTGGACTTTATCTTTAGGTTTAGATTGTTGGGCCCCCAACTGCCCTCCTTATGACTGTTCCAGATATAGAGGCAGATGGAATCAAACGCATGTTAAGCTCACTAATGGTAGCTGGGTAAGGTGTTCCTTCCATAATTACCAAAAAGATTTTGAAGGCTGTAAAGCAGTGGGGAAAGATAAGTTTTTTGACCCTTTATTTTTAAGCTGCCCCCGGGATAATTCCACAAGTAAGACACATGTTGTCCGAGACTATCAGTGGAAATGGCAACACCGAAATGGAACTAGAACCCTTTTTAACAGGTTCTGGTCCAGATCTAATAAAACAGATCTGGGATGTGATTGCAAGTGGAAACCTCATGTAGGAGCTTGGAAATGTAAATATTGTGATTCTTATGGCGAGGCAACTATTGTGGGTGGACCACTAGGCCCTGGAAGCAAGCTGTATTTTGACCCACCAGTTGATGATGAAAATTAGAAAGGTCCCTTCGCTAATGGGACCTGGGCTCTAAAGGGGCATTACTAGATTTGTGGCCAAAATGCTTACCGCAAGCTACCCCCAAACTGGTCAGGAATATGTTATGTGGGGTATATTAGACCATTGTTCTTTCTGCTACCACAAGTTCAAGGAAATCAGTTAGGAATCAAAGTATATGATGATCTAATTAGAGAGAAGCGGTCCATTGATACATCCCTGGTTGGAAGAAGCACCCAAAAGTGGAGAAAAGATGAATGGCCACCTGAACGGATCATACAACACTATGGACCAGCTACCTGGAACCCAAATGAATTAATATCAGGTGCCAGAGAACCCATTTATAATCTAAATCAGATAATTAGGTTGCAAGCTGTCTTTGAAATAATAGTCAACCAGACAGCTACAGCTCTTGACCTTCTTGCTGACCAGTCTACTCAGATGAGAAATGCAATATTTCAACATCGGATGGTATTAGACTATTTATTAGCAGAAGAAGGAGGAGTGTGTGGAAAATTGAATGACTCAAACTGCTGTTTGCAAATAGATGACAATAGAAAAGTAGTAAAACAAATAACAAAAGGAATAAGAAAGTTAGCCCATGTACCGGTCCAAACATAGAAAGGATGGGAATGGGACATGTTTTCATGGTTACCTGGTGGCCTATGGGTCAAACAAATGCTTTTTTTCCTCTCATGTGTTGTAGCAACTCTAATCTTTTTACCATGCATGATCCCTTGCTTAATACAACTTATTCAACATGTGATCAAAAGAATGCAGGTAGTAGCCGTGCCTACTGACCCAGAGATGGCTACAAAAGGGCAGAAAGTAATGCCACTGCAAATAATTGCAAAGCCAAAAAAGACACAAGAACAAGAAATTAGGTCAATGATAACTAAAGTTTGTAAAGACAGTTATTAACAAAAATTAAAAGAGGAGGGATTGAGAGGAATGATGAGTTTGTCTTTACAAACAAGCTGTGGGTCAGTTGATAAGATGTAGCTATCAGTGAGAGACGACAGAAACAATGGGATGGATTCCAGTAGAAGATCAAAGAGGCACTGAAAGAACACTATGAATTCCATAAAAGTTAAGAAGGGATTATGCATTGGGGGTGGGGGAGGGAAGGTACCCCAGGTGTCAGGCGTTCCGGGAAGTCTGTACCTCTCAAGTACCTCAGCCTATGGGGAAAGAGAGAAGGGACAAGCGGCCGGGAATTAGGATAAAAAGGAGGCTGCGCCCTCCAAAAATTTGAGAGACCCCAGGGGAATGCCCCATGGCCTCTCCCTTTATTCGAATAAAGAAAAAGGACTCCTCTGTCTCCTTTTTGGACATAAACCTCTGGTGTTCGTGGATTAATTTTCCTGACAGTATTAAAACAAAAACAACTTTAGTTTGTATAACCCAAAGACTGCAAAACATAGCTGGAGACGCCCCCTACATTCAGAAACTATCTTATCCAGATGAAGACAGCAGTGACCAGAACTCTGGGGGAGGAATTTATTGCATTTCTGTTATCAGGAAATGTAAATCTCATTGGCGCCAAGAAGATTGATCTATTGGGAAGGGGGCAAGACAAAACTAAACAGAAGAACACCAAAGATCCTAAGAAGAATGTATGAATATGCATGAGAATTTATGGATATGTAGTAGGATTCTGTTTTTAAGGGACAATCCTTTGTTAGTAAGGTGTGCTCTCTTGGCTGAATGCAGAGACACCTGGCTGTATCTATGTACTTTACTTTATTTTTAGCTCCTAGTTATATTTTCATTAAACCTTTAAATTCTATAAGAAAAATATGTGAACCTCATTTTTCACAACACTGAGCTGTTTGGCCGGACATCTGGAGGTGCAGAGGTGCTCCTGTAGAGAAAGAAAGTGGCTGAGGCCCCCAGCTGCCGCTGGCACACAGGGACCCTCCTGCACAGCAGGGCCCAGAGCTGCCAAGGCTCCCCAGCACGGCTGGAGCTACTGGCACAGCTTGGCCCAGCTGGACAGCTGCCCCTCAAGGCCCTGGAGAGCAGGGGATGGCTCTGGGCAGGGTCCCTGGCCAGGAGCGGGCCCCAGAGCACCTCTGCCTTTCAAGGGCAATCTCGTCCCCACTCTTTCTCCTGCCCACCTTGCTTTGCCTCTGCCCGCTGCTCCTGGGGCTGCTCTTGGCCAGGCAGCCTCAGTGGCAGCCAGCACTGGCTGCAGCCCCAGCGGGCTCCCCAGGACAAGGCCCAGCAATTAAGAGGCCAATGAAAGCCCTGGGCAGCAGCAGAACTCTCAGCAGAGTGTTTTGGACAACCAAGGACTAGCCACAGGTCTACAGCAGCCTCACTGGGAATGTTTCTATTCTACAATAACTTTCAAAAGAAGCTGTTTGAGGGAAAGATGAACGAAACACTCACTGTTTTCTCTTGCAGGCATACCAGATTCCAACACCGCATAAAACAAAGAAATGCACCAAACAAAGCAGGCCTGCCATTAATTCTAGCCAACAGCGTGTTCCCTGACAGAAACCTCTTCTGATGCCCTTCTGGGAATTGGGAACACGTGTTGTGCTGGCTGCATCTGTGGGAGCAATGGGCAGCGTGAGGCCTGTGCTGTGATCCACTGCTGAGCTGGCAGCACGGTGGGTATGTCCAGGATGTTCTGTTCCCCCAAAGCAGAGGCCTGTAGGCACCTTGCTGTCCCTTGGCACAGGCTGTGCCACCCAACAAAGCCCAGAAGGCCGGGAGCAGAGCCCGGGGACAGCGCAGCTGCTTGGGCAGTGGCTCCTTCCAGGGACACGGGCCAAACCCATCCCTGAGCAGCCACTGCCACCCCTGACCCTCCCTGCTCTGTGACAGCTCCCCCAGCCCAAGGGGACAGAGCCAGGCCCTGTCAGGGGCCAGTGCAGCCCCTGCCCAGTTGGGAGCCAGGGCTGGCTGTGGCTCTGGGATCATGGCAGGGCTCCCACTCAGGGCTGCTCCTGTGCCTTGGGCCTCTGGATGCTTAGGGCCGGCTCTGGGAGCAGCTGCAGTGGGATGGACACTGGTGCACGAGTCCCATTTCCCAGGGGCTGGGAATGAGCTCCAGAGGCCTGGAAGCTGCAGCACCTCCAGCTTTGGCTGCTCCCGGGCTGTGCAAGGAGAGGCCCTGTGGGAAGAGCTGCTGGCACACAGCCCCACCAAGGGCTGAGCCCAGCACAGCAATTACCTTCTGTGCCTGGGCCTGTGCCTGCAATTGCCTCCCTTCCTTCAGGAAATGCCGCCTTCCATAGAGCCTCTCTGTCCATCCCTTGAGAAGGGAAGAGGCACAGCTGGATCAGATGGAACCATTACATAGCAGGGAAGTGGCCTCTTCAGGAGGCAGTGCTTGTCGAAGACATGGAAGAGGATCAGGAAAAGGCCCAGGCTCTCTCTTGTCCAAACCACCACCTCTCCTGATCTGCTCAGAGATCAGGAAGTTGCAGAGGATCTCAAGGTGTGCATGGCCCATTGTGCAGTTTGGGTTCCCTGTCTGCTGATGCCAAATGCCTTCCTGCAGAGGCTGGGGAGAAACTGCATCCAGGCCAGGCTGGGAAACAGCCCTGCAGGGCTTGAAAGCAGCAGTGGGGCAGCGAGGCTGCCATGGATCCCTTCCCATGGTGTAGGGCATGGCATGTCCAGAGAAAGCCCCCGGCTGCTGCATCTCAGGAAAGGCTGAGGGAAATGTACCCACCACGCTTACTGAGCAGTTCCTTCTCTATTTCTTTCAGGATGTGGTGTGACTCAAGTGATTCTTTCTGTCCTGTGGCTTTGTTCTTCCCTCTCAGAGGACCTTAACAAAAAATAGTTCCATTTCTCAGGAATGGATCCCAGAAAAGCAATGCTCAGCCTGTGGGTACGGCAGGGACACACCACTCACCCCTGCGATGGGAGCCGGGCTTGTGGGCAGTGATCAGCAAAGGAGATGGGAAAGTCCTCCCTGCAGACACACCTGTAACTCAACAGCCACAGAAGCTTCTGTCACCTGGTTCCTACCAGGTTGTCAATGATTATTCCTTGATGGGACACTGAGGACATACCTGCAGGAGGCTCCAAGGGCTTCAAAATTTTATGCAGCCAATCTAATGGAGAATCCTTCCTGGGAACCTCATCTGGAAGGGAGCACAGATGAGAACCATTCCATGGTGTGCTGGGATCACCCTTCTGCCTTAGGGAACTGGGCACTGCCAGGGGTTTGGGTAAGACCCTGGAAGCCAGATGTAAGTGGACATGGAGAAAGCTGTAGAGGGGCCTGAAATGCTCTGGGCTGGCTCCTGGTCACTCTCAACACTCTTTCCATGCCCTGTGCAACATCCCTCAAGGGTGGGCACTCCCCAGTAGCAGAGATGGCAGCTCAAGCCTCAGCAGGGCTCAGGCCCAGAGGCACAGCAATTACCTCCTGGGACTGTGCCTGGCATGGCCTCCCTTCCTGCAGCAGAGGCTGCCCATGAGCCACTGCTTCCTCCGGGAAACGCTGCCTTCAGCACAGCCTCTCCATCCACTTCTGCAGAAAGGGACAGCTGGATCAGATGGCAGCATTCCCCACTGGGCGAGGTGGCATCTTCAAGAGGAAATGCTTCTCAAAGACTTGGTTAAGGACCAGGATATCATATAAACTTTTGGGATTGGCCAGGGCCCTCCTTTCTCCAAACAGCTGCCATTTCTGATCTACCCGGAGACCAGAGAATTCTACAAGATCTCAGGCTGTGCATGGCCCATGGTGCAGTTTGGGCTCCCTGTCAGCTGATACCAAATGCCTTCCTGCAGAGGCTGGGGAGAAGCTGCAGCCAGGCCAGGCTGGGAAACAGCCCTGCAGGGCTTGAAAGCAGCAGTGGGGCAGTGAGGCTGCCATGGATCCCATCCTGCTGTGTTGGGCACTGCATGTCCAGATGTGCAGAGAAAGCCCCCGGCTTCTGAGTCTCAGGAGAAGGCTGAGGGACATGGACCCACCTTGTCCTTCCTGCAGAATTTTCTTCAGCATTTGCCTCATGGGTTTGGATGGCTCATGGGGTTTCATAACTCCTGTAGCTTTGGTATTTCCTCTTGGAGGACCTTAGAGCAAAATAATTCCATTTCCCAGGAATGGATCCCAGAATGCCAATGCTCAGCCTGTGGGGTCAGCAGGGACACACCACTCACCCCTGTGATGGGAGCCAGGCTTGTGTGCAGCAACCAACCCAGGAGCTGGGAAAGTCCTCCCTGCAGACACACCTGTAACTCAACAGCCACAGAAGCTTCTGTCATCTCTTCTGATCTGAACAGGCAGCACTGAGCCTCAGGAGTGGTGAGAGGATCACGCAGGGCGAGGGCACACATGTGCATGGCTCTGTCCTGGCACCTGCAGTGATGCTGCCCTGGCCAAGCCTTGGGCTCTGAGCTGGCAGCTCTCCCAGGGGGAAAGGCCTTCACCTACCCTCACCATCTTCCAGAGCCTCAGTCCTGGGTGTGGGTTGGGAAGCCAGATCACCTTCAGCAAGAGGCTTGGCTGAAAAAAGAGGTAGGACAGAACAGCTCTCGTGGCTCTGTAGGAGACCCTCTGGCTCCCTGGGGCTGGCAAAGGAGCCATGCAAGGCACAGCCCCGGGACACAGCCCTGGGCCCGGCCCCTTCCCTCTCTGCTCTTCTCCGTGGCTGCACAGAGCACATGGAAGGAGACACTGGCATTGCACACGGGAAGAAGATTGACAGCTAAATGCTCCTTCTTCCCACTGGTAGTGACCTGTGGGATCCCTCAGGGCTCTAGAAGGGAGCAGGGCGAGGTTTCCAGAACCCATCAAGCCTGAGATTATGTTAAGAGATATGGCAAATGCTCTTGCCACCTTGTCATTTTGTGTTCTGTCAGTAAAGGGAATAGAAGAACTTGCCTCCGGCATTCTCCAAGATATTCAAAGTATCATTCAGTAGCACTTCCAAATAATTGAGGTTGAGTTCCAAATCTAGAAGGGAGCACTGATCAGAACTGTTTCCATGGTGTGCTGAGATCCCCTTCTACCTTAGGGAACGGGGCAGTGCAAAGGAGCCGTGCTAAGGCTGTGGGTGCCAGATGTCAGTGGACATGGCCACAGCTGCAGAGGGGCCTGGGGGCTCTGGGCTGGCTCCTGGTCACTCTCCACCCTCTTTGCAGGCCCAGTGCAGCATCCCTGGGAGAGGTGGCTGGAGCAGCCCAGGCCCCACTGGGGCCCTCTCTCTGCCACAGCTGAAAGAATTGTAAAAGCAATGGGGAAGAACTACAGCAGGCAGTGCCACAACTGTCCCTCAGGCCCTCCCTCCCTCCTGCCCACGTTCTGCTGGGACAGCTCTCCCATCCCATAGGGACTGGGCCAGGCTCTTTCAGGATACAGTGGAGCCTTGCTCTCCCCCACTGCCTATTCTCCACCATGGGCACCCCTTTGCAGCTGCTGCCAGGTTTTGGGACCTGTCTCCCGTGGAGGGACCCCAGCAGGACTGCTCAGTAGCCAAGTGCCCTGAGCCTGCTGGGGATAATTCCACTGGGCTGTGCCGGTCTTGTCCGGGCTGTGCCTGCACTGCCCAGCAGCAGAGATGGCAGCTCAAGCCTCAGCAGGGCTCAGGCCCTGGGGCACAGCAATTACCTCCTGGGACTGTGACTGTGCCTGGCATGGCCTCCCTTCCTGCAGCAGAGGCTGCCCATGGGCCACTGCTTCCTCCGGGAAACGCCGCCTTCAGCGCAGCCTCTCCTTCCGTCTCTGGAGAAAGGAAGAGGAATACATGCATCAGGTGGGGCTGTTTGTTCCCCAACATGAAGGTGGCATCTTCAGGAGGCAATAGTTGTCAAAGATATGGATAAGTTTCAGGAAGGCATCCAAACTTTGGAGCCAGGCCAGCCACATCTACCACAAGACTGGGAAATTGCAGGGGATTTCAGTGTGTGCATGGCCCGTGCTGCAGTTTGGGCTCCCTGTCAGCTGATACCAAATGCCTTCCTGCAGAGGCTGGGGAGAAGCTGCAGCCAGGCCAGGCTGGGAAACAGCCCTGCAGGCTGTGAAAGCAGCAGAGGGGCAGTGAGGCTGACATGGATCCCTTCCTGCTGTGCCGGGCACGGCGTGTCCAGATGTGCAGAGAAAGCCCCCGGCTGCTGAGTCTCAGGAGAAGGCTGAGGGACATGGACCCACCACGGCGTCTCTCCAGATCACTCAGCCTCTTGTCTCCTGTAGGTTTGTTCCTCCCTCTAGGAGGATCTTAACAGAAAGTATTTCCATTTCAGATGAATGGGTCCCACAGAACCAGGGCTCAGCCTGTGGGATCAGCAGGGACACACCACTCACCCCTGTGATGGGAGCTGGGCTTGCGTGCAGCAACCAGAAAAGGAGCTTGAAACATCCTCGCTGCAGACACACCTGTAACTCAACAGCCACAGCAGCTTCTGTCATCTGCTTCCTGCCAGGGTGTCAGTGTTTATTCCTTGTTGGGACAGTGAGAACGTACCTGCATGGGGCTCCAGAGGCAGAAAATCTTCATGAAGCCAAGCTGCTGGAGAAGCCTTCCTACCACCCTCATCTGGAAGGAAGCACAGATCAGAACCATTCCATGGTGTGCTGGGACCCCCTTCTGCCTTAGGGAACTGGGCACTGCAAGGGGTTCAGGTAAGGCTGTGGGAGCCAGATGTCAATGGACATGGCCAAAGCTGCAGAGGGGCCTGGGGAGCTCTGGGCTGGCTCTGGTCACTCTCCACCCTCTTTGCAGGCCCTGTGCAACATCCCTGGAGGGGCAGTGGGACCAGCCAAGGGCCCCTGAGGCCTCTCTCCCTCCCACAGAGAAAACCCTCCCTAAAGCCCTGGGGAAAACCATCCCCAACACTTCCCAGGGAGAAGGGAGCACTGTCCCGGGAAAGGGGACTGAGGCTGCCGGCTCACCTGCTCGCCCTGCTCGCCATGGAGCAGCCTGGGCAGCCCTGTCAGGCAGGGCCACTGCCAGGAGGAGCAGGAGGAGGAGGCGCAGAGCAAAGGCCATGGTGCCTTGCCCACTGCCAGTCCTGCAGCTCTTGCTGCCACCACTGTCCTGACACCGCTGTCCCAATGTCAGCACCGCTGCTGCCGCCGCCGCTGCTGCCACAACAGTCGTGGTCAAGGACTGACTGCTCGGTCCTTGTGGTGCTGGGCAACCACGGGGCTCTGGGACCTCTGTGACCTCAGAGCCTGCTGTCACCTCAGCCTGCTGTCACCCCAGAGCCTTCTGTGACCTCATGGCCTTAGATGTCTGCTCCAAGTGTACTCCCATCTGTACTAGAGGACTGCTCTGACTGTGAATCTTTGACTTCATCAAAGGGTCATTGCTAAACAAAACCTTGGTTTTGCCTGCTGACATTGCTGGTCAGACGGTGTCCCAGGAGATGCTCTTGATGGTTGCCTCTTTTCCTGGGCATGGCACTGGAGGAGGTCCAGGCCCAGGTGATGCCACTGAAGGAAATGTGCCCTCAGCCCAGGGATGCTCAACACAGACTCCCCCAGCCCCTCGGGGCCCTGCCTCTGGTCACAGCAGCCCCTGCCTGGCTCCTGCCTGCCCACACCAGGGTCAGCCCTGCCTGCTCCTGGACATGGAGCTCAGCCAGGGCTGGTGCTGTGTGGGCTTTGCTGGTGGTACCAGCCAGACACTGGGGTGAGAGCTCCATCTCTTTATTGGAACAGAAGAGCTGTGCTGGGCCCTGCCCTGGCAGGAGGGACCCACCTTCAGTCCAGGCCACAGAGCAGGGCGGGTCCCTTCAGGGACACAGGGCCGTGCTTTGGGTGGTGGCAGCATCTGCACAGCAGCAAGCTGGTAATGCAGTGTCGTGGTTTTAAACCAGAAACTAACAAAAAAATTACTTATTTTTTGCTGTGAGATACGGATTAGAACAAGATCAAAACAGGCTTAAAACTTAAAAGGAATAAAGAAAGTTTATTGACAAAATATAAGAATAAGAATACCAGAATAAACTTCCAGAAAACTCCTTTTATCCCCTACTACCCACCATTCTTTTGTTCACATGACAACACAGAGACCAAAGAACCTTGGAACTTTGGTGTCCAGAACAGTCCCTATTTTCGCTAGAGTCTTTTAATCAGTCTTTGTAGAGAAACAGAAGTCTCGTTCTGCTAATCTATAGAGTTTCTCACAAGAAAACTATTTCTGCTATAGTTTTCTATTGCCCTGATGTCAGCTGCCCAGAAATGCTGCTATCAGAGCTCACTCCTCCCATTTCACATCACTCTGAGGTGTGTATGGGCCATGAGTCTAGGGATGGCATTTAAAGGATGAGTTATTCAAAGGCAAAAGTCTTCTTCATCTGTCCTTGTGAGCTCTACTGGAAAACAGTTTTCTCATTGGCTCTCGAGGCCTCAAATTTTCGCTTCACCCTGTTCCAGCACCTCACCGCACCACAATCACTCTACTTTTTACTCAAAATTCACACTTTGAACACTCCATTCCTGCCCATATACTGTGTCATGAATTGAAGGAGTTTTTTCAAGACCTTATTGTCCATTCCCATAGCCTCAAGAGAAAGGTATTTCAGCTCATAAAGCATTTTCTTATTCTCTACCCCTTCTGAAACTTAATTATTTTCTTACTGTCTCCGATAGTTTTATGAAGTCTCTTTACATGTTGATTACTCTCTTTTTCTTTCTCTGGATAAAAAGATTAATCTGCAAGTCTCATCTGGGTAATGAAAGGGTTAAAATCTTGCCCAGGCTTTTGTAGATGGTTCTGTGACTTCTGCTGGTGCAGGAGCTGGAATGTCTTCGATAAAAGATTCCTCATGTCTGTTCTGGAGAGTGTAGTCGCCGCTTTAGCCCGCTGCAGGTTCAGAGCCCCTTTCTTTCTTCACTCGGCAGTCTCTAGTAAATTTAGTCACAGCAAAACCTGCAGCTGAGCCAGAGATTGGCTTGGCCCGGCCAGAGCCCGGGGAAAGCTCCCCACAAGCCCCCATCTCCCGTCCAGGAGACGCGGCAGGCCCAGGCCAGCCCCCGCCCGGCCGCATGGCCTGGGCAGGGAACGGGAGGCCTGGAGCTCTGTTACCTTTCACAGCCAGGAAACAAAGAGCCTAAGAGTGCTCTGACTTTACATCTTAAGGTAGGGTTCACAAGTTGATCTCCCTTTTCAATGGTTAAAATTGCTGTCAATTCCCAGTAATGACCAATAGTTGGTCAGGAGAAGGGACTCCTTTCAGTCCCCAGCAACTTCAACTTCCTTAGCTCTCACAACCACCTTAAAGGTAAAGTCACCTCATGACAGGGACTTAGAAAGAAAGTTAGGTTTGGCAAGCCTGGGAAAAGTAGGCCCTGGGAAATGTTAAGCCTTGTGCTTGCTAAAGATCAGGTCAAACTGCACCTGTGTAATCAGTAGATGTTCATGATACAATTGTTAGATATGATTGGATATAATTATTGTTTAAAGAACATGAGGAACAATGTTAGGGGACTGGGGGGGATCACAAGAAATCCATGCTTGGGTAAAAACAATGCATACAATAAAACAATGTAAGTTTAATAATTAATACGTAAGTTATATAATGATAGAGTATAAAAGATGTTCAACTCAAAATCGGGTCGGGTCAGATTTGGGTTTGTGTACCCCTGACACCCAGAGCTCTTTAATAAAGCACCTTCATATAATCCTTCATGATTATGTGTGTTCCTGAACGCTAACATTTATATAATCAATAATCTCACAGTGCAAAAATATTCTGATAATCCTGTCATTTTGAATCATTTTCTTTCACTGCAATCCTCAAGCGAGGTGCACCTGCCTCGAGCGAAAGTTTGGGTGAGACACCTAACCACTAACAAGTGGCAAGGCCTGTGTGAGCTCATCACCTGGGGTCATGGGTATGCGTGCGTTTCCACAGATACTGGGATACAGTGGATACCTGCAAGGTGCATTGGCTCTGATGTGCAACACCAAGGGCAGAAAGCAGCCAACAGGTGGCCCTTGGATGATGATCAAGATACCAATGATCATTCAGATGGTCCTTCTACAAGCAGAGAGTGAGCATTCTTCCCTATGACTGTCAGTTCTGAGCAGACTGACGACGTTTTGTTTGCTGTGTGTTAACTAGTTGTATTAGAGTCAACCATCAGTTCTTTGCAAGAAAAACAATACTTATCAAGAATTCAGTAACATGCCAGAAAATCTCCCTGATCATTCTAAATCAGTGTCCATTCAATGTTCTGTTGGTAACTGAAAGGAGACCTCTTGTGCTGTGTTTGCTCTCTTTCCTGCAGGGGCCCAGCAGGAGATTACAAACACTGCTTTTTATTTTTAAAACAAAAAGGAGACCTCTTGTGCTGTTTGTTCTCTTTCCTGCAGGGGCCCAGCAGGAGATTACAAACACTGCTTTTTATTTTTAAAACAAAAAGGAGACCTCTTGTGCTGTGTTTGTTCTCTTTCCTGCAGGGGCCCAGCAGGAGATTACAAACACTGCTTTTTATTTTTAAAACAAAAAGAGGGAATTATGCATGTTAAATATGAGCACAAACAGGGAGCACAGTGCCTGCAGAAAAGCAGGCTGCATAATTTTCTCAGTGTCGCCTGAGAAATCCTAAGAAGGAATTAAAACAATCCTCAGAGATAGAAGACAGCCTTGCAGGTGCTGTTTGTCAGTTTCTTGCTTTCTTGCGAAAGAAGATCGATGGGTGGTGAACCCCAATGACCAATGATGGTGATGTGTTAGTTCCAATAAGACCAATAAGAGTTTTACCTTTCTGTACTTTCATGTATCAGTCTATTAAAGAAGATCTGAGGTAATACACCTTAGGCTTTCCTGTACAACTCACAAGAGAGTCTGTGCTGTGCTTCTCGCCGTTCCCAATAGCGCAACATTTGGCTTTACAAACAAGCTGGGGGTCTGCTGATAAAATGAAACTATCACTGAGAGAGAACAGAAACAATGGGATGGATTCAACTGAAAGATGAAAGAAACACTGGGGAAACACCATCAAATTCCACAATGGTTAAGAATTAAGAAGAGGATTATGCATTGGCGGGGTGGGGGGGGTGGTGCTATCCCAGGCATCAGACGTTCCGGGAAGTCTGTACCTCTCAAGTCCCTCAGCCTATGGGGAAACAGAGAAGGGACATATGGCCGGGAATTAGGATAACAGGGAGGCTGCGCCCTCCAAAAATTGGAGAGACCCCAGGGGAATGCCCCATGGCCTCTCTCTTTATTTGAATGAAGTAAAAGGACTCCCCAGTCTCCTTTTTGGACATAAACCTCTGGTGTTCATGGATTAATTTTCCTGACACTAACAATTAATATGAAGTTCAAAACTCCTAACCTAGGTAATTCAGAATATGAAAAATATGAAAGCTAAAACTTAAGGCATCACACCCTGAGGGGCTGTGGAATTGAATAATTTTGGGGTGGGATTGAGTAGCATTCAGTGGTACTGAGTGGTTTTGAGGTGACATTGAAGCCTCTCATATCTATGAGTGCTAAGAAATGGAGACAACTACACCAAATACCCCCACAAACCCCAAATCCTCCCAAGTATATCCTTGAACCCCAGTTTCCCTTGAAGCTCTAGTAAAAAGAAAGGCTTTAAAGGTCTTGGATGAATTTGTTCATTTTTACCCCGATTTTGTCTATTTTAAAGGGATGAAGATGAATTAAAAGAAAATTAGGACTGAAACAAAAGTACCACCAGCCCAGTGTCTTCCCAATGCAGATCAGTGGAAACAGAGGTCATCAGGGCTCTGCCCAACGTGGGTCCTCTGATGGGGAATGGAGCTGGAGCACCACACGAAGCTCTTTCTGCACTTGGGGCACTCACAGGGCTTCCCTTACTGGTGCTTCTGTTGGTGTCTGGTCAAGTGAGAGCTCCTGGAGAAGCTCTTCCCACACTGGGGACACTCGTAGGGCCTCTCCCCAGTGTGGATGCGTTTGTGGGTGTTGAGGCTGGAGCTCTGGCTGAAGCTCTTCCCACATTCCCCACACTCGTAGGGCCTCTCCCCAGTGTGGATGCGCCGGTGGGTGATGAGGGTGAAGTTGCGCTTGAAGCCCTCCCCACAGTCAGGGCAGCAGAAGGGCCTCTCATCCGTGTGAATCCGCTGGTGCTTGAGGAGATTTGAACTGGTCTGAAGCATCTTCCCGCACTCGGAGCACTCATAGGGCCTCTCCCCAGTGTGGATCATCTGGTGGATGGTCAATTGGAACCTCCGGTTGAAGGTCATTGCACACTCCCCACACTGATAGGGCCGTTCACCAGTGTGGGTCCTCTGGTGGCAGATGAGGCTGGAGCTGTGGCTGAAGCTCTTCCCACATTCCCCACACTCGTAGGGCCTCTCCCCAGTGTGGATGCGCCGGTGGGTGATGAGGGTGAAGTTTCGCTTGAATCCCTCCCCACAGTCAGGGCAGTGGAAGGGCCTCTCCTCACTGTGAATCCGCTGGTGCTTGAGGAGATGGGAGCTGATCTGAAATTTCTTCTCACACTCAGGACACTCGTAGGGCCTCTCCCCAGTGTGGATGCGCTGGTGGATGACAAGTTGGGAGTTGAAGCTGAAGCTCTTCCCACACTCCAAGCACTTGTAGCGCTTCTCCCCATCCTGAAGCTGCTCATGGACCACCAGCTCAGAGCCCTGGCTGGATCTCCGGCCACCTTCCCGGCACAGGGTGGGTCTTTCCTCCTCAGAGCACCCTGGGATGGGTTTGGAGCCCCTCCTCCTGTGGGATCTCCGGGGATTTTCCTCCCTGTTGGATTCCTGTGCCGTGGAGCCACTCAAAACAGCCTCTTCCATGAGGTTCTGCTGTGGGGATTTGTCCTCCCTGGTCTCCATCCTCAGCTCCTTGTCTGGGGGAGGAAGGACAAGGAGAGGATGGGATTTGCCTCCGTGCCAGAGGGAAGGGGAAGGAGATCCCCCCAGTGCGTCCCTGGCAGGACGGCGTCGGCAGCGGGGTTGTCCTGCAGCCGGGGGCCCTGCTGGGCTGGGAGATGGAGCAGGAGAGAGGGGGAAAGGGGCACTGACTTCCTCCTCACCTGCCTGGGTGTCCTGGGGCATCTTCCTCTTCCTCACAGCCTCCTTCTCCATCCAGCCAAGGTTTGGGAATGGGAAATCCTGGTTTGGGGAAATACAAGGGATGAGGACATTGGATTAAGGGGTTTCCTCTCTCCAAGTCCACCTTTAGAAGTCACTAGGCAACTGGTGCCCATATAAATCCCCCAAACACCAAAATTCAGTCCTGAAAATGTCTCCCAGGAGTTCCCCAACTCTGGTCTCTCCCCTTTGCTGTTCAGGGGTTCCTCCCTGTCCCAGCTGCTGGGGGTCACGCTTGTACAAGAGGTCCCCCTGTCTTGCTCAGTCCTTGCCCTCCCCAGGCTGCTGGGAGTGCCAGGAATCTGAAAAGTTCCTCCTGTTCCCATCTCCCCACTTAGGGATGCTGGACCCCCTTAAGTGCCCCCAAGAGGCATTTTCCACCCAGCTTTGGAGTTCTTCATTCTCCAAACATCTTCCAGGAAAAAACCCAACCCAGGGATCCCCCAGGATATCTGGGCCGAGCTCCCACTCCCCAGGCACCTGTGGGATGGGGGTGATGATCTCACAGGTGGGGGCTGTGAATTCACGGAGTGCTCAACCTCGTGGTTCCTTCTCCTTTCCTTGATCTTCCTTTGTTCCTCCTCTTCCTCCCGTTCCTCCTCCCTATCCCCACCTTCTTCTCCTACTGCCATTTCTTCTTGCTCTCCTTCTTCATCCCTCCTCTTCCATCCCTCCTCCTCCTCCCCCAGGAGCAGTGACACCCTCGGTGCCCTGTTCCCAAACCCCTCACAGCCCACGGCAGGAGCGGGGATGGAGCCGGGACAGGTCGGGATGGGCAGCGCGGGGCTCTCCGCTGCTCCCACCCGCTGGGGACGGGGGGAACCCGGCCCGGGGAAAAGGAGAGGGAAACTGGGAAAATTGGGGGCTGCAGATCCAACCTGGGGCTGGCTGGGGACCCTGGCTGGGGACTGCCAGCCCTTGGGGCTCCTCTGGGGAGATGTGGGAGGGGGGAACACAGAGAGGGCTGGGGGATCCCAGGAGTTGCAGCACTGGCAGGGACTGGTTTGTACTGGAATGATACTGGAACCTTACTGGGGCAACTGGGAATCCTTGGGAATGAGCACAAGACGCATGCTGATGGTAGCTGAGATATACTGGGGGTGTCTGTGACCATACTGGGGGGATTGAAATAACACTGGGAACAACGGGAACTGTGCTGGGGACAGCTGGGATCCTACTGGGATCACAGTGGGAGCAACTGGGCCGTGCTGGGTAAGACTGGGACCATACTGGCAGCAACTGGGACTGCACTCAGGGTGACTGGGAGTGACTGTGAGCAACTGGGATAGACTGGGAGAGAGACAACAAGTGCAGGTAAATGGTAGCAATGGGAACTACACTGGATAATCCTGGGAACAGCTGTGCCCATGCTGGGGTCATACTGGGATCCTACTGGAACTAGCTGGGATCATACTGGGGGTGACTGCAAAGGGGCTGGCTGGGACTGGAACCATACTGGAGGTGACTGGGAGCAATTGGACCAACCCTGGGAGAGACAGGGAGTCACTCTGGCCATAACTGGAACCATACTGGGATGATCTGGAAGTGACTGGAACTATACTGGAAGTGTCTGGTACAACAGCTCATACTGGGAGGGACTTCAGTTGTAGTGGGAGTGACTGGGATTATCCTGGAAGTGACTGGAACCATACTGGGAGTGACAATGGCTCCTACAGGGATAGCACTGGGAACCACTGGGATTACAGTGGGTGCGAATGGAACCCGACTGGGGGTTACTGGGAGCTACTGGGCCCATGCTGGGAGGAAAATGTGGACACATTGGGAGCAACTGGGATCAACTGGAAGGTACTGGAACCATGCTGAGGGAACTGAGACCACAGCTGGGATCATACTGGGAGGAAGTGGGAAAGAGTGGGATCATTCTGAGGTAACCAGAACCTTACTGGGGCAACTGGGATATACTGGGGGTGTCTGTAACCACACTGGGAACAGCTGGAACCACAGTGGGAGAAACTGGGAGTGAGTGGGACCGTGCTGAGATGGGCTGGGACTATTCCAGGGACAACTGGGATCATACCAGGAGGAACTGGGAAGAATTGCAACTATTCTGGGATCACACTCAACTGGGATCATACTGGGATCACAGTGGGAGCAGCTGGGTCCCTGCTGGCTGAGACTGGGATCCCACTGAGGGTGACTGGAATCATACTGGGATTGACTGGGAGTGGCTGGGAACAACTGGGATCATGCTGAGAGCAACTGTGAGGAGCTGGGAATGACTGGGAGCGTGCTGGGGCTGACTGGGATATACTGGGAGAGACAGGGAGTCCCAGGGATCACACTGGAGGCTACTGGGGTCACACTGGCACTGCCAGGGAGCAACTGGGGGCCACTGGCCTCATCCTGGGAGTGACTGGGATTAGACTGGGAGTGTGCAAGAAGCTGGAAAATTGGGAAAAAAAATGGGAAAAAAACAAGGATAAACTCAAGGAAAATGGAAGGGAAAAATCAGGGAAAAAAAAAAAAAATATCAGGGTGAAATTCAAAAACATCAGGGAAAAAATCAGGAAAACATTGGGAAAAAATTTGGGAAAAATGGGAAAATTTGAAAAAATTTGGGGAAAACCAGGAAAAATTTGGGGGAAAAAAAGAGAAAACTCAAGGAAAAGATGGGAAAAAATTGGGGAAAAAAGTCAGAAAAAGAAAATGGAAAAAATCTGGGAAAAATCAGAAAAAATGGGGAAAAAATCAGGAAAAAATAGGAAAAGAAGGAAAAATCATGAAAAACCAGGGAAAATTGGAAAGAATATTGGGGAAATCAGAAAAAAAAAAACCTGGGAAAGAACTTGGAAAAATCGGGAAACGACCAGAAAAGAAAGAGGAATAAAATCTGGAATGAAATAGGAAAAATCCCAGGAAAAATCAGGTAAAAACTAAGGAAATTTGAGAAGAATTTGGGAAAAAGCTAGAAACGAATTGGAAAAGGAAAAGAGAAGAATCAGAAAAAAGTGGGAAATACATGAAAAAAATTGTGAAAAATTGTGAGAAATCAGGGAAAATATCAGGAAAAGAAAGCCGAAAAGACCCTGGGAAAAATCAGGAAAAAATTAGGAAAAATATTGGAAAAATGAAGGAAAAACCAAAAATATTTGAGAAAAAAAATTGCAAAAAAATCTGGAAAATAATTGGGAAAAAATCAGAGAAAAAATGTGGAAAAAAAGGAAAATCACGGGAAAATCAGGGAAATGAAATGGAAAAGGATAAAAATATCTGGAAAAATCAGAAAAAAAAAAATGAAAAAAAATCAGGAAAGAATTCAGGAAAACCAGAAAAATTAGGGAAAGAATAAGGGAAAAATCTGGAAAAAAATGGGAAAAAAAGGAAAAAACACAAAAATCAAGGAAAAGTTTGAGAAAAAAAATGGGAAAAAATTGGAAAAAAAAAATCAGGAAAATAAAAAAAAATCATTGAAAATATTATGAAAAAAAATAAGGGAAAATCAGGAAAAATATTGAGAAAAAATTGGGTAAAATCAAGAAAAGAGGGAAGAAACCTGGAAAAAATTAGGAAAAATCAGTAAAAAAATTAGGAAATACAGGGAAAAATCAGGGACAAATTGTGAAAAAAATCGGGGA
This sequence comes from Cyanistes caeruleus, assembly GCF_971803275.1. Taxonomy (NCBI): domain Eukaryota; kingdom Metazoa; phylum Chordata; class Aves; order Passeriformes; family Paridae; genus Cyanistes; species Cyanistes caeruleus. The sequence goes on along the minus strand of NW_028256016.1, from coordinate 52,607 downwards.
ACGATGAGGAATAAATTGCGAAAAGAAGAGGGAAAAGTCAGGAAAAAACGGGGAAAAATCAAGAAAAAAATTTAGGAAAAGAATTGCGAAAAAACAGGGAAAAATCAGAAAAAGAAAGAGTAAGAAGACTGGGAAAAAACTGGGAAAAATCAAGGAAACAAATCAAGGAAAAAATCAGGAAAAGAAAGTGAGGGAAAAAACTTTGGAAAAATGGGAAAAAAATTGGGAAAAAACCAAGAAATATCAAGGAAACAAACAGGAAAAAATCAGGAAAAATTAGGAAAAAAAAGGGGAAATATTGGGACAAATCAGAGGGAAAAATCAGGAAAAAAATTTTAAAAATATTCGAGAAAAATTGTTTGAAAAATGAGGAAAAAATCAGGAAAAGAAAAAGGGAATAAAACCTGAAAAAAATCAGGGAAAAAAATAAAAAAAAAAAAAAAAAAAAGAAAAAAATTGCAGGAAAATCAGGAAAAGAAACAGGGGAAAAAACAGGGGAAAAAATCGTGAAAAAAATGGGAAAAACCAGAAAAATTACAGAAAAATTGGAGAAAAAGTTGGGAAAAAGACAGAAAACTTTGGTAAAAGAAGAGGAAAAAATCAGTAAAAAATGGGGAAAAAATGGGAAAAATTCAGGGGAAAATGAGGGGAAAATCAGGAAAAAATAAGAAAAAAAACAAAGAGAGAAAAAAATTGGGGAAAATCAGGAAAAGAACAGGATGAAATCCCCCTATCCCATTTTTCCATGGAATTTTGGGAATTGCCTACCTGGGAGGTTGTAGAAGAATTTCCAGATCTGGGAATCCAGGGAGAGGGGAAAGGTGGAATTTCAGATGAGCTGGTCAAAATTTTTGGGAAGGTTGATAGCCTGGTCCTCTTCCAGCTTCCAGAATGTTCAGATGAATCCCACGCCTCCTTCCAGCTGGAAAGCATGGAAAAATCATGGGAAAGCTGTGATTCAAATTCATGGAGTTTTGCCCCCAAAGCACCCTTTTTTCCCACCAAAATTTCTATTTATCCCCCAAATTTCAATTTTTGAGATAATTAAATGGCGAAGATAATGGGAAATGGGGAAAAATAAGATAGAAATTGAGGAAGAATGGGGAAAAGTTGGGGAAAACTAGAAAAATATGGGGGAAAAGTGAGAAAAATGGGAGGAAAAATGGAGCAAAATAGAGGAAAATAGGGAAAAATGGGGAAAAAATAGGGAAAAAATGGGATAAAAATAGGAAAAATTTGAGGAAAATGAGATGGAAATGGAGGAAAAATTGGGAAAAATGGGAGAAAGAAAGGGAAGAAAATTAGGATAAAATTGTGGAAAAATGAGATAAAACCAGGATAAAAATGGGGGGGGGGGGGGAATAAGGAAAACTGGGATAAAAATGGGAATAAAAATGGTAAAGACGAGGCAAAAATGGGGGAAAAATGGTAGAAATTGGAGAAAATAGGAGTAAACATGGGGAAAAAACTGGGAGAAAATGGAGCAAAAATAGGGTAAAATGGGGAAATAATAGATTAAAAACAGAAAAAAAAATGGGAAAAATAGGAAAACATGGGGAACGATTTGAGTAAAAATGGAGGAAAAATAGGAAAAAAATCAGAAAAACTGGGAAAAAATGAGGACAAATGAGATAAAAAAGGGAAATTGAGGGAAAAAGGAAAAAAAAGGGGGAAAATTGGGGAAAAATAAAAAAATAGGATAAAAATTGGGAAAATTGTTATGAAAATGAGGAAAAATTAGAAAAAATAGAGCAAAAATGGGATAAAAATCTGGAAAATGGGATAAACTGAAGACAAATTGTACCCTAACAGGGAATGACTGGGAGTGATTTGGCTTATCGTGGGGATCACAGGAAACTGGAGCCACACGTGGGGAGCAACTGGGCAATGCTGGGAGCAGCCACTGCCGGCACCGGGAGCCCCGAACCCCTTTCCCGGCCATGCCGGACCCGCATCCCCCCGGCCCCTTTGCCGGGGCTCTGCCGCCACCGCCACCGGGACCCCCCAAAAACACCTCCCGGGGACCCCCGGGGTGCCCCCGAGGGGCATCTGCAGCTCGGCTCTGGAGCCCTGCCATCCCCAAACATCCCCCCCAAAAACCCCAAAGCCAGGGAGCCCCGGGGTATTTGGGGCGAGCTCCCCCTCCCCGGGCACCTGCGGGATGGGGGGCGATGGTCCCGAAGGAGCTGCAGATGCAGAGAGCGGGGAGCGCAGGTGGAGCCTCCTCTGCCTGCTCCAGCTCTTCCTCCTCCTGCTCCTCCTCTTCCTCCTGCTCTGTCCCTCCTCTTCCTCCTCCTCTGTCCCTCCTCTGTCCCTGTGCGTGGTTCGGAGCCCTCGGGTGAGCGGGGCCGGGCCGGGACACGATGGGAAAGGGCTGGGTCCCCCCCAAACCGAGCTGGGGGCAGCGGAGCTTTGGGGGAACAATGGGAACGGGGCGGGACAGGGGAACAGGGGGAGGTGGGAGCACTGAGGGTCCCCCAGTTCACCCCAGGAGCCCCAAGCCCCGTCCCAGCCCCCCCAGTTCCCCCCGCAGCCCCGGCTGAGGGGGGCTCAGCCCAGGAGCCGCCGTCGTTCGGGGCTCCCCCGAGTGCAGGAACGGGAGAGTTCCCGGCTCGGGGAGGCCCCAGCACAGGAGGGGATCTTGTCCCTCTTCCAGGGCCTTTCAGGGTCTTCAGGCCCCTCTCAAGAGGAGTTTTTCTCTTTTTCAGGTTTTTTGGGGGGGATCCCACCACTACAGGGGTGTTTTTTCCTCCCCATTTTAGGGTGTTTGTGCGGCCGCAGCCCCACAAGCCCCTTTTGAGGGGGGATCATGACGGCTTTAAGTGACACTTTTAGGGGTGTCCCCACCCCAAGCCCCTGTAGGGGATGTTTTGTCCCCCAGGGTGGATTTTGGGGGTTCTCTCTACCATGGCCGCTTTAAGGGCCCCCGGTGTTGTCGGGTCCCACTGTAACTCCTCTTAAAAGGGCAACACCGCTCCCGTTGGTTCCGGCAGTGGAGCCCGGGAGGGGTTGGGGGTCCCGGGAGGGGTTTGGGGGTACCTGGGTGATGCCGATGAAGGCGATGGGGTCCTCATGCTGGGTATAAACCTTGGTGAGGGTTTCCTGGGGGGTTTTCGGAAGTTCTGGGTGTTTTTAGGGCCACGGTGGTATTTGGGGGGTTCTCAAGGGGGTTTACAGGAACCCTGATGGGGGAATTTGGGCGATCCCGGGGATGAAATTGGGGGTCCCAAGGTTGTTTTGGGGAACCTGCTGGTGATGGAGATGGGGACCCCATGCCAGGTATGTGTCGTGGTTTTAAACCAATAACTAAGAAAATTACTTACTTCTTGCTGTGAGATATGGATTAGAACAAGAGCAAAACAGGCATACAACTTAAAAGGGAATAAAAAAAAAAGTTTATTGACAAACTATAATAATAAGAACACCAGAATAAACTTTCAGAAAAACCTTTCCATCCCTTATCTACCCACTATTCCCTTGTTCACATGACAACAGAGACAAAAACTCTGGAACTCTGATAGTTAAAACAGTCCCAATTCTTGCTAGTCTTTTCACCCGTCTTTATAGAGAAACAGAAGTTTCTTCCTGTTAATTTATGGAGTTTCTCACAAGAAAACTATTTTTGTTATAGTTTTCTATTGCCCTAATGTTAGCTGCTCAGAGCTGCTATTATTAGAGTTCACTCCTCCCATTTTCACATCACTCTGAAGTGTGTATGGGCCATGCGTCTAGAGATAGCATTTTTCAGGATAAGTTATTCAAAGGCAAAAAAAGTCTTCTTCATCTGTTTCTGTGAGCTTCACCAGAAAACAGTTTTCTCATGGCCTCTCAGGGCTTCAAATCTCTCAACAGTTTTTTCATGGCCTCTCAAGGCTTTTAATCTCCCAGTACTTCACTATACTATAATTACTCTTTACTCAAATTTACACTTTGAACACTATTCCTCTCCAGATCTTATATTATGAATTAAAGGAGTTCTTTTCAAGACTTCATTGTCCATCTCCATAGTTTTAACAGGGAGATATTTCAGCTTAATTAAAGCATCTTCTTAATTCTCTACCTTTCTTGAAGCTTCTTTTCTTTCCTGTCACTGGTAGTTTATAAAGTCTCTTTTCATGTTGATCTCTCTCTCTCTCTCTCTGGATAAAAAGATTAATCCGCAAGTCTCATCTGGGTAATGAAAGAGTTAACATCTTGCCCAGGCTTTTGTAGATGGTTTGGAGATCTCTGCCGAACAGGAGCTGGAGCCGTCTGTGATGGAAAGTTCCTCATGGCTGCTCTGGAGCGTGTGGTCTCTGCTCCAACCTGCTGCAAGTCCAGGGCCTGTCTCTTTCTTCACTGGGCAGTTTCTAGTGAATGTAGTTACAGCAAAACCTGCAGCCGAGCCAGAGATCGGCTCGGCCCGGCCCGGCCCGGGGAAAACCTTCCCCAGGCCCCCCCATCTCCCGGCCGGGAGACGGGGCAGGCCCGGCCCCATCCCCGCCCGGCCGCATGGCCTGGGCAGGGACGGGAGGCCTGGAGCTCTGCCACCCTCCACAGCCAGGAAACAAAGAGAACCCAGAGAGCTCTGCTTTTACATTTTAAGGTAGGGTTCACAAGTTGATCCCACTTTTCAATGGCCTAAACTGCTGTCAATTCTCAGCAATGACCGATAATTGGTCAGGAGAAAAGACTCCAAGCACTTCCCAGCAACTCCAACTCCCTTAAAGGTAAAGTAACTCCATGACACTGCCACATCCCACGAAATCGCCACAAATTTCCACAACATCTATGAAAAATCCCACAAAATTCTTCAAGTCCCCACAAAATCCCACAAAATTGCAGAATTCTTCTCAAAACCCCACCAAATTCCAGAAACATCCTACAAAATCCCCATGCATTTCCACAAAATCTGAGAAAATACCTCAAAATTCTTCATGTCTCCTCAAAATCCAACAACATTCCAGAAAAAAATACCACACAATTACATAAATTTTCTGAAAACCCTGCCAAATTCCAGAATAATCTCAAAAAATCCCCTGAATATCCCACAATAATCTAAGAAAAATCCCACACCATTCCACAAAATCACACAAAATTTCAAAAATCTTCTCAAAACCCCAAAAAATTCCAATCACATCCCACCAAATCCCTACACATTTCCACAAAATCTAAGAAAATAACTCAAAATTCTTCATGTCTCCTCAAATCTCCACAAAACTCCCACAAAATCTTTTCAATATCCTACCAAATTCAAGAAAAACCCCACCAAACTGCAGACAAATCCCACATAATTTCCTAAATTTCCTCAAAACCACACCAAATTCCAGAAACATCCCAACAAATCGCCACACATTTCCACAAAATCTAAGAAAAATCCCACAAGATTATTCAAGTCTCCTCAAAATCCCACAACATTCCAGAAAAAAGTACCGCACAATTACCTAAATTTTCTGAAAACCCAGCCAAATTCCAGAAGCATCTCAAAAAATCCCCTGGATATCCCACAATAATCTAAGAAAAATCCCACACAATTCCACAAAATTGCAGAAATCTTCTCAAAACCCCACCAAATTCCAGTCACATCCCACCAAATACCCACACATTTCCACAAAATCGAAGAAAATACCCCAAAATTCTTCATGTCGCCTCAAAATCCCTCAAAATTCCACTAAACTCCCAGAAAATCTTCTCAATAGGCTATGAAATTCAGGAAAAACCTCACCAAATTGCAGAAAAATCCCACACAATATCCTACAAATTTTCTCAAAACCCCACCAAATTCCTGTCACATCCCACCAAATCCCCACACATTTCCACGAAATCTAAGAAAAATTCCACAAAACTTTTCAAGTCTTCTCAAAGTCCCACAAAATACCACAAAACACCACAAAATATTCTCATTATCCCATGAAATTCAAGAAAAATTCAAAAAAATTGCAGAAAAATCCCACATAATATCCTACAAATTTTCTGAAAACCGCACTAAATTCCAGAAACATCCCACCAAATCGCCACACATTTCCAGAAAATCTAAGAAAATACCGCAAAATTCTTCATGTCTCCTCAAAATCCCACAACATTCCAGAAAACTCCCACAAAATCTTCTCAATATCCTATGAAATTCAAGAAAAATCCCACAAACTGCAGACAAATCCCACACAATTTCATAAATTTCCTCAAAACCCCACCAAATTCCACAATCATCCCACCAAATCCCCACAAATTTCCACAAAATCTAAGAAAAATCCCACAATATTCTTCAAGTCTACTCAAAATCCCACAACATTCCAGAAAAAAATACCACAACATTGCAGAAATCTTCTCAAAACACTACCAAATTGCAGAAACATCTCAAAAAATCCAATGAATATCCCACAATAATCTAAGAAAAATCCCACACAATTCCACAAAATTGCAGAAATCTTCTCAAAACCCCAACAAATTCCAGTCACATCCCATCAAATCCCCACACATATCCACAAAATCTAAGAAAATACCTCAAAATTCTTCATGTCTCCTCAAAATCCCACAACATTCCAGAAAACTCCCACAAAATCTTCTCAATATCCTATGAAATTCAAGAAAAATCCCACCAAACTGCAGACAAATCCCACACAACATCATAAATTTCCTCAAAACCCCAGCAAATTCCAGAAACATCCCACCAAATCACCACAAATTTCCACAACATCTAAGAAAAATCCCACAGAATTATTCAAGACTCCACAAAATCCCACAACATTTCAGAAAAAAATCCCACCAAATTGCAAAAATCTTCTCAAACCCCAACAAATTCCAGTCACATCCCTCCAAATCCCCACATTTCCGCAAAATCTAAGAAAATACCTCAAAATTCTTCATGTCTTCTCAAAGTCCCACAAAATACCACAAAACACCACAAAATATTCTCATTATCCCATGAAATTCAAGAAAAATTCAAAAAAATTGCAGAAAAATCCCACATAATATCCTACAAATTTTCTGAAAACCGCACCAAATTCCTGAAACATCCCACCAAATCACCACTCATTTCCACAAAATCTAAGAAAATACCTCAAAATTCTTCATGTCGCCTCAAAATCCCTCAAAATTCCACAAAATTTTCAGAAAATCTTCTCAATATCCTATGAAATTCAAGAAAAATCCCACCAAATTCCAGAAACATCCCACCAAATCGCCACAAATTTCCACATCAAAGAAAAATCCAACCAAATTCTTCAAGACTCCTCAAAATCCCACAAAATACCACAACATTGCAAAAAAATCCCACCAAATTCCAGAAACATCCCACCAAATCACCACAAATTTCCACAACATCTAGAGAAAAATCCCACAAAATTCTTCAAGTCTCCTCAAAATCCCACAACATTTCAGACAAAAATCCCACAACATTGCAGAAACCTTCTCAAAACCCCACCCAATTCCCGACACATCCCACCAAATCCCCACACATTTCCACAAAATCGAAGAAAATACCTCAAAATTCTTCATGTCTCCTCAAAATTCTTCAAAATTCTACAAAACTTCCAGAAAATCTTTTCAATAACCTATGAAATTCAAGAAAAATCCCACCAAACTGCAGACAAATCCCACACAATTTCATAAATTTCCTCAAAACCCCACCAAATTCCAGAAACATCCCACCAAATCGCCAAAAATTTCCACATCATCTAAGAAATATCCCACCAAATCCTTCAAGACTCCCCAAAATCCCACAAAATACCACAACATTGCAAAAAAATCCCACAAAATTCATGAAACATCCCACCAAATCGCCACAAATTTCCACAAAATCTAAGAAAAATCCCACAAATTCTTCAAGTCTCCTCAAAATCCCACAAAATACCAGAAGATAGAAAAAATATCCCACAACGTTCCTGTCACATCCCACCAAATCCCGACAAATTTCCACCAACTAAAAAAAAATCCCACCAAATTCATCACGTCTCCACAAAAACCCACAAAATACCACAACATTGCAAAAAAATCCCACAAAATTGCAGAAAAAACCCACCAAATCACCACAAACTTCCACAAAGTCTCCTCAAAATCCCACAAAATTCTTCAAGTCTCCTCAAAATGCCACAACATTCCAGAATAAAATACCACCAAATTGCAGAAATCTTCTCAAAACCCCACCAAATTCCAGAAACATCCCACGAAATCACCACACATTTCCACAAAATCTAAGAAAATACCTCAAAATTCTTCATGTCTCCTCAAAATCCAACAACATTCCAGAAAAAAATACCACACAATTACATAAATTTTCTGAAAACCCTGCCAAATTCCAGAATAATCTCAAAAAATCCCCTGAATATCCCACAATAATCTAAGAAAAATCCCACACCATTCCACAAAATCACACAAAATTGCAAAAATCTTCTCAAAACCCCAACAAATTCCAATCACATCCCACCAAATCCCTACACATTTCCACAAAATCGAAGAAAATACCTCAAAATTCTTCATGTCTCCTCAAAATTCCACAAAACTCCCACAAAATCTTTTCAATATCCTACCAAATTCAAGAAAAACCCCACCAAACTGCAGACAAATCCCACACAATTTCATAAATTTCCTCAAAACCACACCAAATTCCAGAAACATCCCACCAAATCACCACACATTACCACAACATCTAAGTAAAATCCCACAATATTCCTCAAGTCTCCTCAAAATCCCACAATATTCCAGAAAAAAATCCCACAACATTGCAGAAATATTCTAAAAACCCTACCAAATTCCAGAAACATCTCAAAAAATCTAATGAATATCCCATCATAATCTAAGAAAAATCCCACACAATTCCACAAAATTGCAGAAACCTTCTGAAAACCCCAAAAAATTCCAGTCACATCCCACCAAATCACCACAAATTTCCACAATATCTAGAGAAAAATCCCACAAAATTCTTCAAGTCTCCTCAAAATCCCACAACATTTCAGAAAAAAATCCCACATCATTGCAGAAACCTTCTCAAAACCCCACCCAATTCCAGTCACATCCCACCAAATACCCACACATATCCACAAAATCTAAGAAAAAAACTCAAAATTCTTCATGACTCCTCAGAATCCCAAAAAAATTCCACAAAACTCCCACAAAATCTTTTCAATATCCTAAGAAATTCAAGAAAAAACCCACTGAACTGCAGAAATTTCCTAAATTTCCTCGAAACTCCACCAAATCCCAGAAACATCCCACCAAATCACCACAAATTTCCACAAAATCTAAGAAAAATCCCACAAATTCTTCAAGTCTCCTCCAAAGCCCACAAAATACCAGAACACTGAAAAAATATCCCACAAAGTTCCTGTCACATCCCACCAAATCGCCACAAATTTCCACAACATCTATGAAAAATCCCACAAAATTCTTCAAGTCCCCACAAAATCCCACAAAATTGCAGAATTCTTCTCAAAACCCCACCAAATTCCAGAAACATCCTACAAAATCCCCATGCATTTCCACAAAATCTGAGAAAATACCTCAAAATTCTTCATGTCTCCTCAAAATCCAACAACATTCCAGAAAAAAATACCACACAATTACATAAATTTTCTGAAAACCCTGCCAAATTCCAGAATAATCTCAAAAAATCCCCTGAATATCCCACAATAATCTAAGAAAAATCCCACACCATTCCACAAAATCACACAAAATTGCAAAAATCTTCTCAAAACCCCAACAAATTCCAATCACATCCCACCAAATCCCTACACATTTCCACAAAATCTAAGAAAATAACTCAAAATTCTTCATGTCTCCTCAAATCTCCACAAAACTCCCACAAAATCTTTTCAATATCCTACCAAATTCAAGAAAAACCCCACCAAACTGCAGACAAATCCCACATAATTTCCTAAATTTCCTCAAAACCACACCAAATTCCAGAAACATCCCAACAAATCGCCACACATTTCCACAAAATCTAAGAAAAATCCCACAAGATTATTCAAGTCTCCTCAAAATCCCACAACATTCCAGAAAAAAGTACCGCACAATTACCTAAATTTTCTGAAAACCCAGCCAAATTCCAGAAGCATCTCAAAAAATCCCCTGGATATCCCACAATAATCTAAGAAAAATCCCACACAATTCCACAAAATTGCAGAAATCTTCTCAAAACCCCACCAAATTCCAGTCACATCCCACCAAATACCCACACATTTCCACAAAATCGAAGAAAATACCCCAAAATTCTTCATGTCGCCTCAAAATCCCTCAAAATTCCACTAAACTCCCAGAAAATCTTCTCAATAGGCTATGAAATTCAGGAAAAACCTCACCAAATTGCAGAAAAATCCCACACAATATCCTACAAATTTTCTCAAAACCCCACCAAATTCCTGTCACATCCCACCAAATCCCCACACATTTCCACGAAATCTAAGAAAAATTCCACAAAACTTTTCAAGTCTTCTCAAAGTCCCACAAAATACCACAAAACACCACAAAATATTCTCATTATCCCATGAAATTCAAGAAAAATTCAAAAAAATTGCAGAAAAATCCCACATAATATCCTACAAATTTTCTGAAAACCGCACTAAATTCCAGAAACATCCCACCAAATCGCCACACATTTCCAGAAAATCTAAGAAAATACCGCAAAATTCTTCATGTCTCCTCAAAATCCCACAACATTCCAGAAAACTCCCACAAAATCTTCTCAATATCCTATGAAATTCAAGAAAAATCCCACAAACTGCAGACAAATCCCACACAATTTCATAAATTTCCTCAAAACCCCACCAAATTCCACAATCATCCCACCAAATCCCCACAAATTTCCACAAAATCTAAGAAAAATCCCACAATATTCTTCAAGTCTACTCAAAATCCCACAACATTCCAGAAAAAAATACCACAACATTGCAGAAATCTTCTCAAAACACTACCAAATTGCAGAAACATCTCAAAAAATCCAATGAATATCCCACAATAATCTAAGAAAAATCCCACACAATTCCACAAAATTGCAGAAATCTTCTCAAAACCCCAACAAATTCCAGTCACATCCCATCAAATCCCCACACATATCCACAAAATCTAAGAAAATACCTCAAAATTCTTCATGTCTCCTCAAAATCCCACAACATTCCACAAAACTCCCACAAAATCTTCTCAATATCCTATGAAATTCAAGAAAAATCCCACCAAACTGCAGACAAATCCCACACAACATCATAAATTTCCTCAAAACCCCAGCAAATTCCAGAAACATCCCACCAAATCACCACAAATTTCCACAACATCTAAGAAAAATCCCACAGAATTATTCAAGACTCCACAAAATCCCACAACATTTCAGAAAAAAATCCCACCAAATTGCAAAAATCTTCTCAAACCCCAACAAATTCCAGTCACATCCCTCCAAATCCCCACATTTCCGCAAAATCTAAGAAAATACCTCAAAATTCTTCATGTCTTCTCAAAGTCCCACAAAATACCACAAAACACCACAAAATATTCTCATTATCCCATGAAATTCAAGAAAAATTCAAAAAAATTGCAGAAAAATCCCACATAATATCCTACAAATTTTCTGAAAACCGCACCAAATTCCTGAAACATCCCACCAAATCACCACTCATTTCCACAAAATCTAAGAAAATACCTCAAAATTCTTCATGTCGCCTCAAAATCCCTCAAAATTCCACAAAATTTTCAGAAAATCTTCTCAATATCCTATGAAATTCAAGAAAAATCCCACCAAATTCCAGAAACATCCCACCAAATCGCCACAAATTTCCACAACATCAAAGAAAAATCCAACCAAATTCTTCAAGACTCCTCAAAATCCCACAAAATACCACAACATTGCAAAAAAATCCCACCAAATTCCAGAAACATCCCACCAAATCACCACAAATTTCCACAACATCTAGAGAAAAATCCCACAAAATTCTTCAAGTCTCCTCAAAATCCCACAACATTTCAGACAAAAATCCCACAACATTGCAGAAACCTTCTCAAAACCCCACCCAATTCCCGACACATCCCACCAAATCCCCACACATTTCCACAAAATCGAAGAAAATACCTCAAAATTCTTCATGTCTCCTCAAAATTCTTCAAAATTCTACAAAACTTCCAGAAAATCTTTTCAATAACCTATGAAATTCAAGAAAAATCCCACCAAACTGCAGACAAATCCCACACAATTTCATAAATTTCCTCAAAACCCCACCAAATTCCAGAAACATCCCACCAAATCGCCAAAAATTTCCACATCATCTAAGAAATATCCCACCAAATCCTTCAAGACTCCCTAAAATCCCACAAAATACCACAACATTACAAAAAAATCCCACAAAATTCATGAAACATCCCACCAAATCGCCACAAATTTCCACAAAATCTAAGAAAAATCCCACAAATTCTTCAAGTCTCCTCAAAATCCCACAAAAAACCAGAAGATAGAAAAAATATCCCACAACGTTCCTGTCACATCCCACCAAATCCCGACAAATTTCCACCAACTAAAAAAAAATCCCACCAAATTCATCACGTCTCCACAAAATCCCACAAAATACCACAACATTGCAAAAAAATCCCACAAAATTGCAGAAAAAACCCACCAAATCACCACAAACTTCCACAAAGTCTCCTCAAAATCCCACAAAATTCTTCAAGTCTCCTCAAAATGCCACAACATTCCAGAATAAAATACCACCAAATTGCAGAAATCTTCTCAAAACCCCACCAAATTCCAGAAACATCCCACGAAATCACCACACATTTCCACAAAATCTAAGAAAATACCTCAAAATTCTTCATGTCTCCTCAAAATCCAACAACATTCCAGAAAAAAATACCACACAATTACATAAATTTTCTGAAAACCCTGCCAAATTCCAGAATAATCTCAAAAAATCCCCTGAATATCCCACAATAATCTAAGAAAAATCCCACACCATTCCACAAAATCACACAAAATTGCAAAAATCTTCTCAAAACCCCAACAAATTCCAATCACATCCCACCAAATCCCTACACATTTCCACAAAATCTAAGAAAATAACTCAAAATTCTTCATGTCTCCTCAAATCTCCACAAAACTCCCACAAAATCTTTTCAATATCCTACCAAATTCAAGAAAAACCCCACCAAACTGCAGACAAATCCCACATAATTTCCTAAATTTCCTCAAAACCACACCAAATTCCAGAAACATCCCAACAAATCGCCACACATTTCCACAAAATCTAAGAAAAATCCCACAAGATTATTCAAGTCTCCTCAAAATCCCACAACATTCCAGAAAAAAGTACCGCACAATTACCTAAATTTTCTGAAAACCCAGCCAAATTCCAGAAGCATCTCAAAAAATCCCCTGGATATCCCACAATAATCTAAGAAAAATCCCACACAATTCCACAAAATTGCAGAAATCTTCTCAAAACCCCACCAAATTCCAGTCACATCCCACCAAATACCCACACATTTCCACAAAATCGAAGAAAATACCCCAAAATTCTTCATGTCGCCTCAAAATCCCTCAAAATTCCACTAAACTCCCAGAAAATCTTCTCAATAGGCTATGAAATTCAGGAAAAACCTCACCAAATTGCAGAAAAATCCCACACAATATCCTACAAATTTTCTCAAAACCCCACCAAATTCCTGTCACATCCCACCAAATCCCCACACATTTCCACGAAATCTAAGAAAAATTCCACAAAACTTTTCAAGTCTTCTCAAAGTCCCACAAAATACCACAAAACACCACAAAATATTCTCATTATCCCATGAAATTCAAGAAAAATTCAAAAAAATTGCAGAAAAATCCCACATAATATCCTACAAATTTTCTGAAAACCGCACTAAATTCCAGAAACATCCCACCAAATCGCCACACATTTCCAGAAAATCTAAGAAAATACCGCAAAATTCTTCATGTCTCCTCAAAATCCCACAACATTCCAGAAAACTCCCACAAAATCTTCTCAATATCCTATGAAATTCAAGAAAAATCCCACAAACTGCAGACAAATCCCACACAATTTCATAAATTTCCTCAAAACCCCACCAAATTCCACAATCATCCCACCAAATCCCCACAAATTTCCACAAAATCTAAGAAAAATCCCACAATATTCTTCAAGTCTACTCAAAATCCCACAACATTCCAGAAAAAAATACCACAACATTGCAGAAATCTTCTCAAAACACTACCAAATTGCAGAAACATCTCAAAAAATCCAATGAATATCCCACAATAATCTAAGAAAAATCCCACACAATTCCACAAAATTGCAGAAATCTTCTCAAAACCCCAACAAATTCCAGTCACATCCCATCAAATCCCCACACATATCCACAAAATCTAAGAAAATACCTCAAAATTCTTCATGTCTCCTCAAAATCCCACAACATTCCACAAAACTCCCACAAAATCTTCTCAATATCCTATGAAATTCAAGAAAAATCCCACCAAACTGCAGACAAATCCCACACAACATCATAAATTTCCTCAAAACCCCAGCAAATTCCAGAAACATCCCACCAAATCACCACAAATTTCCACAACATCTAAGAAAAATCCCACAGAATTATTCAAGACTCCACAAAATCCCACAACATTTCAGAAAAAAATCCCACCAAATTGCAAAAATCTTCTCAAACCCCAACAAATTCCAGTCACATCCCTCCAAATCCCCACATTTCCGCAAAATCTAAGAAAATACCTCAAAATTCTTCATGTCTTCTCAAAGTCCCACAAAATACCACAAAACACCACAAAATATTCTCATTATCCCATGAAATTCAAGAAAAATTCAAAAAAATTGCAGAAAAATCCCACATAATATCCTACAAATTTTCTGAAAACCGCACCAAATTCCTGAAACATCCCACCAAATCACCACTCATTTCCACAAAATCTAAGAAAATACCTCAAAATTCTTCATGTCGCCTCAAAATCCCTCAAAATTCCACAAAATTTTCAGAAAATCTTCTCAATATCCTATGAAATTCAAGAAAAATCCCACCAAATTCCAGAAACATCCCACCAAATCGCCACAAATTTCCACATCAAAGAAAAATCCAACCAAATTCTTCAAGACTCCTCAAAATCCCACAAAATACCACAACATTGCAAAAAAATCCCACCAAATTCCAGAAACATCCCACCAAATCACCACAAATTTCCACAACATCTAGAGAAAAATCCCACAAAATTCTTCAAGTCTCCTCAAAATCCCACAACATTTCAGACAAAAATCCCACAACATTGCAGAAACCTTCTCAAAACCCCACCCAATTCCCGACACATCCCACCAAATCCCCACACATTTCCACAAAATCGAAGAAAATACCTCAAAATTCTTCATGTCTCCTCAAAATTCTTCAAAATTCTACAAAACTTCCAGAAAATCTTTTCAATAACCTATGAAATTCAAGAAAAATCCCACCAAACTGCAGACAAATCCCACACAATTTCATAAATTTCCTCAAAACCCCACCAAATTCCAGAAACATCCCACCAAATCGCCAAAAATTTCCACATCATCTAAGAAATATCCCACCAAATCCTTCAAGACTCCCCAAAATCCCACAAAATACCACAACATTGCAAAAAAATCCCACAAAATTCATGAAACATCCCACCAAATCGCCACAAATTTCCACAAAATCTAAGAAAAATCCCACAAATTCTTCAAGTCTCCTCAAAATCCCACAAAATACCAGAAGATAGAAAAAATATCCCACAACGTTCCTGTCACATCCCACCAAATCCCGACAAATTTCCACCAACTAAAAAAAAATCCCACCAAATTCATCACGTCTCCACAAAAACCCACAAAATACCACAACATTGCAAAAAAATCCCACAAAATTGCAGAAAAAACCCACCAAATCACCACAAACTTCCACAAAGTCTCCTCAAAATCCCACAAAATTCTTCAAGTCTCCTCAAAATGCCACAACATTCCAGAATAAAATACCACCAAATTGCAGAAATCTTCTCAAAACCCCACCAAATTCCAGAAACATCCCACGAAATCACCACACATTTCCACAAAATCTAAGAAAATACCTCAAAATTCTTCATGTCTCCTCAAAATCCAACAACATTCCAGAAAAAAATACCACACAATTACATAAATTTTCTGAAAACCCTGCCAAATTCCAGAATAATCTCAAAAAATCCCCTGAATATCCCACAATAATCTAAGAAAAATCCCACACCATTCCACAAAATCACACAAAATTGCAAAAATCTTCTCAAAACCCCAACAAATTCCAATCACATCCCACCAAATCCCTACACATTTCCACAAAATCGAAGAAAATACCTCAAAATTCTTCATGTCTCCTCAAAATTCCACAAAACTCCCACAAAATCTTTTCAATATCCTACCAAATTCAAGAAAAACCCCACCAAACTGCAGACAAATCCCACACAATTTCATAAATTTCCTCAAAACCACACCAAATTCCAGAAACATCCCACCAAATCACCACACATTACCACAACATCTAAGTAAAATCCCACAATATTCCTCAAGTCTCCTCAAAATCCCACAATATTCCAGAAAAAAATCCCACAACATTGCAGAAATATTCTAAAAACCCTACCAAATTCCAGAAACATCTCAAAAAATCTAATGAATATCCCATCATAATCTAAGAAAAATCCCACACAATTCCACAAAATTGCAGAAACCTTCTGAAAACCCCAAAAAATTCCAGTCACATCCCACCAAATCACCACAAATTTCCACAATATCTAGAGAAAAATCCCACAAAATTCTTCAAGTCTCCTCAAAATCCCACAACATTTCAGAAAAAAATCCCACATCATTGCAGAAACCTTCTCAAAACCCCACCCAATTCCAGTCACATCCCACCAAATACCCACACATATCCACAAAATCTAAGAAAAAAACTCAAAATTCTTCATGACTCCTCAGAATCCCAAAAAAATTCCACAAAACTCCCACAAAATCTTTTCAATATCCTAAGAAATTCAAGAAAAAACCCACTGAACTGCAGAAATTTCCTAAATTTCCTCGAAACTCCACCAAATCCCAGAAACATCCCACCAAATCACCACAAATTTCCACAAAATCTAAGAAAAATCCCACAAATTCTTCAAGTCTCCTCCAAAGCCCACAAAATACCAGAACACTGAAAAAATATCCCACAAAGTTCCTGTCACATCCCACCAAATCGCCACAAATTTCCACAACATCTATGAAAAATCCCACAAAATTCTTCAAGTCCCCACAAAATCCCACAAAATTGCAGAATTCTTCTCAAAACCCCACCAAATTCCAGAAACATCCTACAAAATCCCCATGCATTTCCACAAAATCTGAGAAAATACCTCAAAATTCTTCATGTCTCCTCAAAATCCAACAACATTCCAGAAAAAAATACCACACAATTACATAAATTTTCTGAAAACCCTGCCAAATTCCAGAATAATCTCAAAAAATCCCCTGAATATCCCACAATAATCTAAGAAAAATCCCACACCATTCCACAAAATCACACAAAATTGCAAAAATCTTCTCAAAACCCCAACAAATTCCAATCACATCCCACCAAATCCCTACACATTTCCACAAAATCTAAGAAAATAACTCAAAATTCTTCATGTCTCCTCAAATCTCCACAAAACTCCCACAAAATCTTTTCAATATCCTACCAAATTCAAGAAAAACCCCACCAAACTGCAGACAAATCCCACATAATTTCCTAAATTTCCTCAAAACCACACCAAATTCCAGAAACATCCCAACAAATCGCCACACATTTCCACAAAATCTAAGAAAAATCCCACAAGATTATTCAAGTCTCCTCAAAATCCCACAACATTCCAGAAAAAAGTACCGCACAATTACCTAAATTTTCTGAAAACCCAGCCAAATTCCAGAAGCATCTCAAAAAATCCCCTGGATATCCCACAATAATCTAAGAAAAATCCCACACAATTCCACAAAATTGCAGAAATCTTCTCAAAACCCCACCAAATTCCAGTCACATCCCACCAAATACCCACACATTTCCACAAAATCGAAGAAAATACCCCAAAATTCTTCATGTCGCCTCAAAATCCCTCAAAATTCCACTAAACTCCCAGAAAATCTTCTCAATAGGCTATGAAATTCAGGAAAAACCTCACCAAATTGCAGAAAAATCCCACACAATATCCTACAAATTTTCTCAAAACCCCACCAAATTCCTGTCACATCCCACCAAATCCCCACACATTTCCACGAAATCTAAGAAAAATTCCACAAAACTTTTCAAGTCTTCTCAAAGTCCCACAAAATACCACAAAACACCACAAAATATTCTCATTATCCCATGAAATTCAAGAAAAATTCAAAAAAATTGCAGAAAAATCCCACATAATATCCTACAAATTTTCTGAAAACCGCACTAAATTCCAGAAACATCCCACCAAATCGCCACACATTTCCAGAAAATCTAAGAAAATACCGCAAAATTCTTCATGTCTCCTCAAAATCCCACAACATTCCAGAAAACTCCCACAAAATCTTCTCAATATCCTATGAAATTCAAGAAAAATCCCACAAACTGCAGACAAATCCCACACAATTTCATAAATTTCCTCAAAACCCCACCAAATTCCACAATCATCCCACCAAATCCCCACAAATTTCCACAAAATCTAAGAAAAATCCCACAATATTCTTCAAGTCTACTCAAAATCCCACAACATTCCAGAAAAAAATACCACAACATTGCAGAAATCTTCTCAAAACACTACCAAATTGCAGAAACATCTCAAAAAATCCAATGAATATCCCACAATAATCTAAGAAAAATCCCACACAATTCCACAAAATTGCAGAAATCTTCTCAAAACCCCAACAAATTCCAGTCACATCCCATCAAATCCCCACACATATCCACAAAATCTAAGAAAATACCTCAAAATTCTTCATGTCTCCTCAAAATCCCACAACATTCCACAAAACTCCCACAAAATCTTCTCAATATCCTATGAAATTCAAGAAAAATCCCACCAAACTGCAGACAAATCCCACACAACATCATAAATTTCCTCAAAACCCCAGCAAATTCCAGAAACATCCCACCAAATCACCACAAATTTCCACAACATCTAAGAAAAATCCCACAGAATTATTCAAGACTCCACAAAATCCCACAACATTTCAGAAAAAAATCCCACCAAATTGCAAAAATCTTCTCAAACCCCAACAAATTCCAGTCACATCCCTCCAAATCCCCACATTTCCGCAAAATCTAAGAAAATACCTCAAAATTCTTCATGTCTTCTCAAAGTCCCACAAAATACCACAAAACACCACAAAATATTCTCATTATCCCATGAAATTCAAGAAAAATTCAAAAAAATTGCAGAAAAATCCCACATAATATCCTACAAATTTTCTGAAAACCGCACCAAATTCCTGAAACATCCCACCAAATCACCACTCATTTCCACAAAATCTAAGAAAATACCTCAAAATTCTTCATGTCGCCTCAAAATCCCTCAAAATTCCACAAAATTTTCAGAAAATCTTCTCAATATCCTATGAAATTCAAGAAAAATCCCACCAAATTCCAGAAACATCCCACCAAATCGCCACAAATTTCCACAACATCAAAGAAAAATCCAACCAAATTCTTCAAGACTCCTCAAAATCCCACAAAATACCACAACATTGCAAAAAAATCCCACCAAATTCCAGAAACATCCCACCAAATCACCACAAATTTCCACAACATCTAGAGAAAAATCCCACAAAATTCTTCAAGTCTCCTCAAAATCCCACAACATTTCAGACAAAAATCCCACAACATTGCAGAAACCTTCTCAAAACCCCACCCAATTCCCGACACATCCCACCAAATCCCCACACATTTCCACAAAATCGAAGAAAATACCTCAAAATTCTTCATGTCTCCTCAAAATTCTTCAAAATTCTACAAAACTTCCAGAAAATCTTTTCAATAACCTATGAAATTCAAGAAAAATCCCACCAAACTGCAGACAAATCCCACACAATTTCATAAATTTCCTCAAAACCCCACCAAATTCCAGAAACATCCCACCAAATCGCCAAAAATTTCCACATCATCTAAGAAATATCCCACCAAATCCTTCAAGACTCCCTAAAATCCCACAAAATACCACAACATTACAAAAAAATCCCACAAAATTCATGAAACATCCCACCAAATCGCCACAAATTTCCACAAAATCTAAGAAAAATCCCACAAATTCTTCAAGTCTCCTCAAAATCCCACAAAAAACCAGAAGATAGAAAAAATATCCCACAACGTTCCTGTCACATCCCACCAAATCCCGACAAATTTCCACCAACTAAAAAAAAATCCCACCAAATTCATCACGTCTCCACAAAATCCCACAAAATACCACAACATTGCAAAAAAATCCCACAAAATTGCAGAAAAAACCCACCAAATCACCACAAACTTCCACAAAGTCTCCTCAAAATCCCACAAAATTCTTCAAGTCTCCTCAAAATGCCACAACATTCCAGAATAAAATACCACCAAATTGCAGAAATCTTCTCAAAACCCCACCAAATTCCAGAAACATCCCACGAAATCACCACACATTTCCACAAAATCTAAGAAAATACCTCAAAATTCTTCATGTCTCCTCAAAATCCAACAACATTCCAGAAAAAAATACCACACAATTACATAAATTTTCTGAAAACCCTGCCAAATTCCAGAATAATCTCAAAAAATCCCCTGAATATCCCACAATAATCTAAGAAAAATCCCACACCATTCCACAAAATCACACAAAATTGCAAAAATCTTCTCAAAACCCCAACAAATTCCAATCACATCCCACCAAATCCCTACACATTTCCACAAAATCTAAGAAAATAACTCAAAATTCTTCATGTCTCCTCAAATCTCCACAAAACTCCCACAAAATCTTTTCAATATCCTACCAAATTCAAGAAAAACCCCACCAAACTGCAGACAAATCCCACATAATTTCCTAAATTTCCTCAAAACCACACCAAATTCCAGAAACATCCCAACAAATCGCCACACATTTCCACAAAATCTAAGAAAAATCCCACAAGATTATTCAAGTCTCCTCAAAATCCCACAACATTCCAGAAAAAAGTACCGCACAATTACCTAAATTTTCTGAAAACCCAGCCAAATTCCAGAAGCATCTCAAAAAATCCCCTGGATATCCCACAATAATCTAAGAAAAATCCCACACAATTCCACAAAATTGCAGAAATCTTCTCAAAACCCCACCAAATTCCAGTCACATCCCACCAAATACCCACACATTTCCACAAAATCGAAGAAAATACCCCAAAATTCTTCATGTCGCCTCAAAATCCCTCAAAATTCCACTAAACTCCCAGAAAATCTTCTCAATAGGCTATGAAATTCAGGAAAAACCTCACCAAATTGCAGAAAAATCCCACACAATATCCTACAAATTTTCTCAAAACCCCACCAAATTCCTGTCACATCCCACCAAATCCCCACACATTTCCACGAAATCTAAGAAAAATTCCACAAAACTTTTCAAGTCTTCTCAAAGTCCCACAAAATACCACAAAACACCACAAAATATTCTCATTATCCCATGAAATTCAAGAAAAATTCAAAAAAATTGCAGAAAAATCCCACATAATATCCTACAAATTTTCTGAAAACCGCACTAAATTCCAGAAACATCCCACCAAATCGCCACACATTTCCAGAAAATCTAAGAAAATACCGCAAAATTCTTCATGTCTCCTCAAAATCCCACAACATTCCAGAAAACTCCCACAAAATCTTCTCAATATCCTATGAAATTCAAGAAAAATCCCACAAACTGCAGACAAATCCCACACAATTTCATAAATTTCCTCAAAACCCCACCAAATTCCACAATCATCCCACCAAATCCCCACAAATTTCCACAAAATCTAAGAAAAATCCCACAATATTCTTCAAGTCTACTCAAAATCCCACAACATTCCAGAAAAAAATACCACAACATTGCAGAAATCTTCTCAAAACACTACCAAATTGCAGAAACATCTCAAAAAATCCAATGAATATCCCACAATAATCTAAGAAAAATCCCACACAATTCCACAAAATTGCAGAAATCTTCTCAAAACCCCAACAAATTCCAGTCACATCCCATCAAATCCCCACACATATCCACAAAATCTAAGAAAATACCTCAAAATTCTTCATGTCTCCTCAAAATCCCACAACATTCCACAAAACTCCCACAAAATCTTCTCAATATCCTATGAAATTCAAGAAAAATCCCACCAAACTGCAGACAAATCCCACACAACATCATAAATTTCCTCAAAACCCCAGCAAATTCCAGAAACATCCCACCAAATCACCACAAATTTCCACAACATCTAAGAAAAATCCCACAGAATTATTCAAGACTCCACAAAATCCCACAACATTTCAGAAAAAAATCCCACCAAATTGCAAAAATCTTCTCAAACCCCAACAAATTCCAGTCACATCCCTCCAAATCCCCACATTTCCGCAAAATCTAAGAAAATACCTCAAAATTCTTCATGTCTTCTCAAAGTCCCACAAAATACCACAAAACACCACAAAATATTCTCATTATCCCATGAAATTCAAGAAAAATTCAAAAAAATTGCAGAAAAATCCCACATAATATCCTACAAATTTTCTGAAAACCGCACCAAATTCCTGAAACATCCCACCAAATCACCACTCATTTCCACAAAATCTAAGAAAATACCTCAAAATTCTTCATGTCGCCTCAAAATCCCTCAAAATTCCACAAAATTTTCAGAAAATCTTCTCAATATCCTATGAAATTCAAGAAAAATCCCACCAAATTCCAGAAACATCCCACCAAATCGCCACAAATTTCCACAACATCAAAGAAAAATCCAACCAAATTCTTCAAGACTCCTCAAAATCCCACAAAATACCACAACATTGCAAAAAAATCCCACCAAATTCCAGAAACATCCCACCAAATCACCACAAATTTCCACAACATCTAGAGAAAAATCCCACAAAATTCTTCAAGTCTCCTCAAAATCCCACAACATTTCAGACAAAAATCCCACAACATTGCAGAAACCTTCTCAAAACCCCACCCAATTCCCGACACATCCCACCAAATCCCCACACATTTCCACAAAATCGAAGAAAATACCTCAAAATTCTTCATGTCTCCTCAAAATTCTTCAAAATTCTACAAAACTTCCAGAAAATCTTTTCAATAACCTATGAAATTCAAGAAAAATCCCACCAAACTGCAGACAAATCCCACACAATTTCATAAATTTCCTCAAAACCCCACCAAATTCCAGAAACATCCCACCAAATCGCCAAAAATTTCCACATCATCTAAGAAATATCCCACCAAATCCTTCAAGACTCCCTAAAATCCCACAAAATACCACAACATTACAAAAAAATCCCACAAAATTCATGAAACATCCCACCAAATCGCCACAAATTTCCACAAAATCTAAGAAAAATCCCACAAATTCTTCAAGTCTCCTCAAAATCCCACAAAAAACCAGAAGATAGAAAAAATATCCCACAACGTTCCTGTCACATCCCACCAAATCCCGACAAATTTCCACCAACTAAAAAAAAATCCCACCAAATTCATCACGTCTCCACAAAAACCCACAAAATACCACAACATTGCAAAAAAATCCCACAAAATTGCAGAAAAAACCCACCAAATCACCACAAACTTCCACAAAGTCTCCTCAAAATCCCACAAAATTCTTCAAGTCTCCTCAAAATGCCACAACATTCCAGAATAAAATACCACCAAATTGCAGAAATCTTCTCAAAACCCCACCAAATTCCAGAAACATCCCACGAAATCACCACACATTTCCACAAAATCTAAGAAAATACCTCAAAATTCTTCATGTCTCCTCAAAATCCAACAACATTCCAGAAAAAAATACCACACAATTACATAAATTTTCTGAAAACCCTGCCAAATTCCAGAATAATCTCAAAAAATCCCCTGAATATCCCACAATAATCTAAGAAAAATCCCACACCATTCCACAAAATCACACAAAATTGCAAAAATCTTCTCAAAACCCCAACAAATTCCAATCACATCCCACCAAATCCCTACACATTTCCACAAAATCGAAGAAAATACCTCAAAATTCTTCATGTCTCCTCAAAATTCCACAAAACTCCCACAAAATCTTTTCAATATCCTACCAAATTCAAGAAAAACCCCACCAAACTGCAGACAAATCCCACACAATTTCATAAATTTCCTCAAAACCACACCAAATTCCAGAAACATCCCACCAAATCACCACACATTACCACAACATCTAAGTAAAATCCCACAATATTCCTCAAGTCTCCTCAAAATCCCACAATATTCCAGAAAAAAATCCCACAACATTGCAGAAATATTCTAAAAACCCTACCAAATTCCAGAAACATCTCAAAAAATCTAATGAATATCCCATCATAATCTAAGAAAAATCCCACACAATTCCACAAAATTGCAGAAACCTTCTGAAAACCCCAAAAAATTCCAGTCACATCCCACCAAATCACCACAAATTTCCACAATATCTAGAGAAAAATCCCACAAAATTCTTCAAGTCTCCTCAAAATCCCACAACATTTCAGAAAAAAATCCCACATCATTGCAGAAACCTTCTCAAAACCCCACCCAATTCCAGTCACATCCCACCAAATACCCACACATATCCACAAAATCTAAGAAAAAAACTCAAAATTCTTCATGACTCCTCAGAATCCCAAAAAAATTCCACAAAACTCCCACAAAATCTTTTCAATATCCTAAGAAATTCAAGAAAAAACCCACTGAACTGCAGAAATTTCCTAAATTTCCTCGAAACTCCACCAAATCCCAGAAACATCCCACCAAATCACCACAAATTTCCACAAAATCTAAGAAAAATCCCACAAATTCTTCAAGTCTCCTCCAAAGCCCACAAAATACCAGAACACTGAAAAAATATCCCACAAAGTTCCTGTCACATCCCACCAAATCGCCACAAATTTCCACAACATCTATGAAAAATCCCACAAAATTCTTCAAGTCCCCACAAAATCCCACAAAATTGCAGAATTCTTCTCAAAACCCCACCAAATTCCAGAAACATCCTACAAAATCCCCATGCATTTCCACAAAATCTGAGAAAATACCTCAAAATTCTTCATGTCTCCTCAAAATCCAACAACATTCCAGAAAAAAATACCACACAATTACATAAATTTTCTGAAAACCCTGCCAAATTCCAGAATAATCTCAAAAAATCCCCTGAATATCCCACAATAATCTAAGAAAAATCCCACACCATTCCACAAAATCACACAAAATTGCAAAAATCTTCTCAAAACCCCAACAAATTCCAATCACATCCCACCAAATCCCTACACATTTCCACAAAATCTAAGAAAATAACTCAAAATTCTTCATGTCTCCTCAAATCTCCACAAAACTCCCACAAAATCTTTTCAATATCCTACCAAATTCAAGAAAAACCCCACCAAACTGCAGACAAATCCCACATAATTTCCTAAATTTCCTCAAAACCACACCAAATTCCAGAAACATCCCAACAAATCGCCACACATTTCCACAAAATCTAAGAAAAATCCCACAAGATTATTCAAGTCTCCTCAAAATCCCACAACATTCCAGAAAAAAGTACCGCACAATTACCTAAATTTTCTGAAAACCCAGCCAAATTCCAGAAGCATCTCAAAAAATCCCCTGGATATCCCACAATAATCTAAGAAAAATCCCACACAATTCCACAAAATTGCAGAAATCTTCTCAAAACCCCACCAAATTCCAGTCACATCCCACCAAATACCCACACATTTCCACAAAATCGAAGAAAATACCCCAAAATTCTTCATGTCGCCTCAAAATCCCTCAAAATTCCACTAAACTCCCAGAAAATCTTCTCAATAGGCTATGAAATTCAGGAAAAACCTCACCAAATTGCAGAAAAATCCCACACAATATCCTACAAATTTTCTCAAAACCCCACCAAATTCCTGTCACATCCCACCAAATCCCCACACATTTCCACGAAATCTAAGAAAAATTCCACAAAACTTTTCAAGTCTTCTCAAAGTCCCACAAAATACCACAAAACACCACAAAATATTCTCATTATCCCATGAAATTCAAGAAAAATTCAAAAAAATTGCAGAAAAATCCCACATAATATCCTACAAATTTTCTGAAAACCGCACTAAATTCCAGAAACATCCCACCAAATCGCCACACATTTCCAGAAAATCTAAGAAAATACCGCAAAATTCTTCATGTCTCCTCAAAATCCCACAACATTCCAGAAAACTCCCACAAAATCTTCTCAATATCCTATGAAATTCAAGAAAAATCCCACAAACTGCAGACAAATCCCACACAATTTCATAAATTTCCTCAAAACCCCACCAAATTCCACAATCATCCCACCAAATCCCCACAAATTTCCACAAAATCTAAGAAAAATCCCACAATATTCTTCAAGTCTACTCAAAATCCCACAACATTCCAGAAAAAAATACCACAACATTGCAGAAATCTTCTCAAAACACTACCAAATTGCAGAAACATCTCAAAAAATCCAATGAATATCCCACAATAATCTAAGAAAAATCCCACACAATTCCACAAAATTGCAGAAATCTTCTCAAAACCCCAACAAATTCCAGTCACATCCCATCAAATCCCCACACATATCCACAAAATCTAAGAAAATACCTCAAAATTCTTCATGTCTCCTCAAAATCCCACAACATTCCACAAAACTCCCACAAAATCTTCTCAATATCCTATGAAATTCAAGAAAAATCCCACCAAACTGCAGACAAATCCCACACAACATCATAAATTTCCTCAAAACCCCAGCAAATTCCAGAAACATCCCACCAAATCACCACAAATTTCCACAACATCTAAGAAAAATCCCACAGAATTATTCAAGACTCCACAAAATCCCACAACATTTCAGAAAAAAATCCCACATCATTGCAAAAATCTTCTCAAACCCCAACAAATTCCAGTCACATCCCTCCAAATCCCCACATTTCCGCAAAATCTAAGAAAATACCTCAAAATTCTTCATGTCTTCTCAAAGTCCCACAAAATACCACAAAACACCACAAAATATTCTCATTATCCCATGAAATTCAAGAAAAATTCAAAAAAATTGCAGAAAAATCCCACATAATATCCTACAAATTTTCTGAAAACCACACCAAATTCCTGAAACATCCCACCAAATCACCACTCATTTCCACAAAATCTAAGAAAATACCTCAAAATTCTTCATGTCGCCTCAAAATCCCTCAAAATTCCACAAAATTTTCAGAAAATCTTCTCAATATCCTATGAAATTCAAGAAAAATCCCACCAAATTCCAGAAACATCCCACCAAATCGCCACAAATTTCCACAACATCAAAGAAAAATCCAACCAAATTCTTCAAGACTCCTCAAAATCCCACAAAATACCACAACATTGCAAAAAAATCCCACCAAATTCCAGAAACATCCCACCAAATCACCACAAATTTCCACAACATCTAGAGAAAAATCCCACAAAATTCTTCAAGTCTCCTCAAAATCCCACAACATTTCAGACAAAAATCCCACAACATTGCAGAAACCTTCTCAAAACCCCACCCAATTCCCGACACATCCCACCAAATCCCCACACATTTCCACAAAATCGAAGAAAATACCTCAAAATTCTTCATGTCTCCTCAAAATTCTTCAAAATTCTACAAAACTTCCAGAAAATCTTTTCAATAACCTATGAAATTCAAGAAAAATCCCACCAAACTGCAGACAAATCCCACACAATTTCATAAATTTCCTCAAAACCCCACCAAATTCCAGAAACATCCCACCAAATCGCCAAAAATTTCCACATCATCTAAGAAATATCCCACCAAATCCTTCAAGACTCCCCAAAATCCCACAAAATACCACAACATTGCAAAAAAATCCCACAAAATTCATGAAACATCCCACCAAATCGCCACAAATTTCCACAAAATCTAAGAAAAATCCCACAAATTCTTCAAGTCTCCTCAAAATCCCACAAAATACCAGAAGATAGAAAAAATATCCCACAACGTTCCTGTCACATCCCACCAAATCCCGACAAATTTCCACCAACTAAAAAAAAATCCCACCAAATTCATAACGTCTCCACAAAAACCCACAAAATACCACAACATTGCAAAAAAATCCCACAAAATTGCAGAAAAAACCCACCAAATCACCACAAACTTCCACAAAGTCTCCTCAAAATCCCACAAAATTCTTCAAGTCTCCTCAAAATGCCACAACATTCCAGAATAAAATACCACCAAATTGCAGAAATCTTCTCAAAACCCCACCAAATTCCAGAAACATCCCACGAAATCACCACACATTTCCACAAAATCTAAGAAAATACCTCAAAATTCTTCATGTCTCCTCAAAATCCAACAACATTCCAGAAAAAAATACCACACAATTACATAAATTTTCTGAAAACCCTGCCAAATTCCAGAATAATCTCAAAAAATCCCCTGAATATCCCACAATAATCTAAGAAAAATCCCACACCATTCCACAAAATCACACAAAATTGCAAAAATCTTCTCAAAACCCCAACAAATTCCAATCACATCCCACCAAATCCCTACACATTTCCACAAAATCGAAGAAAATACCTCAAAATTCTTCATGTCTCCTCAAAATTCCACAAAACTCCCACAAAATCTTTTCAATATCCTACCAAATTCAAGAAAAACCCCACCAAACTGCAGACAAATCCCACACAATTTCATAAATTTCCTCAAAACCACACCAAATTCCAGAAACATCCCACCAAATCACCACACATTACCACAACATCTAAGTAAAATCCCACAATATTCCTCAAGTCTCCTCAAAATCCCACAATATTCCAGAAAAAAATCCCACAACATTGCAGAAATATTCTAAAAACCCTACCAAATTCCAGAAACATCTCAAAAAATCTAATGAATATCCCATCATAATCTAAGAAAAATCCCACACAATTCCACAAAATTGCAGAAACCTTCTGAAAACCCCAAAAAATTCCAGTCACATCCCACCAAATCACCACAAATTTCCACAATATCTAGAGAAAAATCCCACAAAATTCTTCAAGTCTCCTCAAAATCCCACAACATTTCAGAAAAAAATCCCACATCATTGCAGAAACCTTCTCAAAACCCCACCCAATTCCAGTCACATCCCACCAAATACCCACACATATCCACAAAATCTAAGAAAAAAACTCAAAATTCTTCATGACTCCTCAGAATCCCAAAAAAATTCCACAAAACTCCCACAAAATCTTTTCAATATCCTAAGAAATTCAAGAAAAAACCCACTGAACTGCAGAAATTTCCTAAATTTCCTCGAAACTCCACCAAATCCCAGAAACATCCCACCAAATCACCACAAATTTCCACAAAATCTAAGAAAAATCCCACAAATTCTTCAAGTCTCCTCCAAAGCCCACAAAATACCAGAACACTGAAAAAATATCCCACAAAGTTCCTGTCACATCCCACCAAATCGCCACAAATTTCCACAACATCTATGAAAAATCCCACAAAATTCTTCAAGTCCCCACAAAATCCCACAAACTTGCAGAATTCTTCTCAAAACCCCACCAAATTCCAGAAACATCCTACAAAATCCCCATGCATTTCCACAAAATCTGAGAAAATACCTCAAAATTCTTCATGTCTCCTCAAAATCCAACAACATTCCAGAAAAAAATACCACACAATTACATAAATTTTCTGAAAACCCTGCCAAATTCCAGAATAATCTCAAAAAATCCCCTGAATATCCCACAATAATCTAAGAAAAATCCCACACCATTCCACAAAATCACACAAAATTTCAAAAATCTTCTCAAAACCCCAAAAAATTCCAATCACATCCCACCAAATCCCTACACATTTCCACAAAATCTAAGAAAATAACTCAAAATTCTTCATGTCGCCTAAAAATCCCTCAAAATTCTACAAAACTCCTACCAAAACCTTCTCAATATCCTATGAAATTCAAGAAAAACCCCACCAAACTGCAGAAAAATCACACATAATTTCCTAAATTTCCTCAAAACCACACCAAATTCCAGAAACATCCCAACAAATCGCCACACATTTCCACAAAATCTAAGAAAAATCCCACAGAATTCTTCAAGACTCCACAATATCCCACAACATTCCAGAAAAAAGTACCACACAATTACCTAAATTTTCTCAAAACCCTGCCAAATTCCAGAAATATCTCAAAAAATCCCCTGAATATCCCACAATAATCTAAGAAAAATCCCACACAATTCCACAAAATTGCAGAAATCTTCTCAAAACCCCACCAAATTCCAGTCACATCCCACCAAATACCCACACATTTCCACAAAATCGAAGAAAATACCTCAAAATTCTTCATGTCTCCTCAAAATCCCTCCAAATCCTGCAAAACTCCCACAAAATCTTTTCAATATCCTATGAAATTCAAGAAAAATCCGCCCAAACTGCAGACAAATCCCACACAATTTCATAAATTTCCTCAAAACCCCACCAAATTCCAGAAACATCCCACCAAATCACCACAAATTTCCACAAAATCTAAGAAAATCCAACCAAATTCTTCAAGTCTCCTCAAACTCCCACAACATTCCAGAAAATAATACCACAACATTGCAGAAATCTTCTCAAAACACTACCAAATTCCAGAAACATCTCAAAAAATCCCCTGGATATCCCACAATCATCTAAGAAAAATCCCACACAATTCCACAAAATTGCAGAAATCTTCTCAAAACCCCAACAAATTCCAGTCACATCCCACCAAATCCTCACACATATCCACAAAATCTAAGAAAATACCTCAAAATTCTTCATGTCTCCTCAAAATCCCTCCAAATCCTGCAAAACTCCCACAAAATCTTTTCAATATCCTACCAAATTCAAGAAAAACCCCACCAAACTGCAGACAAATCCCACACAATTTCATAAATTTCCTCAAAACCCCTCCAAATTCCAGTGACATCCCTCTAAATCGCCTCACATTTCCACAACATCTAAGAAAAATCCCACAAGATTCTTCAAGTCTCCTCAAAATCCAACAACATTCCAGAAAACAGTACCACACAATTAGCTAAATTTTCTCAAAACCCTGCAAATTCCAGAAACATCTCAAAAAATCCCCGACATATCCCACAAAAATCTAAGAAAAATCTCACAAAATTCTTCATGTCTCCTCAAAATCCCACAACATTCCAGAAAAAAATACCACAATATTGCAGAAATCTTCTCAAAACCCCAACAAATTCCAGTCACATCCCTCCAATTCCCCAAGCATTCGCACAAAATCTAAGAAAATACCTCAATATTCTTCATGTTTCTTCAAAATCTCTCAAAATTCCACAAAATACCCAGAAAATCTTCACAATATCCTATGAAATTCAGGAAAAATCCCACCAAATTGCAGAAAACTCCCACACAATTCTGAAATATTGCCAAAACCCCACCAAATTCCAGAAACATCCCACCAAATTGCCGCAAATTTCCACAAAATCTAAGAAAAATTACACAAAATTTTTCAAATCTCTTCAAAGTCCAAAAAATACTACAAAACTTAAAAAAATCTATTCATTATCCTATGAAATTAAAGAAAAATTCAAAAAAATGCAGAAAATTCCCACATAATATCCTACAAATTTTCTGAAAACCGCACTAAATTCCAGAAATATCCCACCAAATCGCCACACATTTCCAGAAAATCTAAGAAAATACCTCAAAATTCTTCATGTCTCCTCAAAATCCCACAACATTCCAGAAAACTCCCACAAAATCTTCTCAATATCCTATGAAATTCAAGAAAAACCTCACCAAATTGCAGACAAATCCCACACAATTTCATAAATTTCCTCAAAACCCCACCAAATTCCACAATCATCCCACCAAATCCCCACAAATTTCCACAAAATCTAAGAAAAATCCCACAAAATTCTTCAAGTCTCCTCAAAATCCCACAACATTCTAGAAAAAAATACCACAACATTGCAGAAATCTTCTCAAAATGCCACCAAATTCCAGAAACATCTCAAAAAATGCCCTGAATATCCCACAATCATCTAAGAAAAATCCCACAAAATTTTTCATGTCTCCGCAAAATACTACAAAATACCACAACATTGGGAAAAATCACACAAAATTCCAGAAACATCCCACCAAATCACCACACATTACCACAACATCTAAGAAAAATCCCACAATATTCTTCAAGTCTCCTCAAAATCCCACAACATTCCAGAAAAAAATCCCACAACATTGCAGAAATATTCTAAAAACCCTACCAAATTCCAGAAACATCTCAAAAAATCCCCTGAATATCCCACAATCATCTAAGAAAAATCCCACACAATTCCACAAAATTGCAGAAACCTTCTCAAAACCCCAACAAATTCCAGTCACATCCCACCAAATCCCCACACATATCCACAAAATCTAAGAAAATACCTCAAAATTCTTCATGTCTCCTCAAAATCCCTCAAAATTCCACAAAACTCCCACAAAATCTTCTCAATATCCTATGAAATTCAAGAAAAATCCCACCAAACTGCAGACAAATCCCACACAACATCATAAATTTCCTCAAAACCCCACCAAATTCCAGAAACATCCCACCAAATCCCCACAAATTTCCACAACATCTAAGAAAAATCCCACAGAATTATTCAAGACTCCACAAAATCCCACAACATTCCAGAAAAAAATCCCACCAAATTCCAAAAATCTTCTCAAAACCCCACCAAATTCCTGTCACATCCCACCAAATCCCCACACATTTCCACAAAATCTAAGAAAAATTCCACAAAACTTTTCAAGTCTTCTCAAAGTCCCACAAAATACCACAAAACACCACAAAATATTCTCATTATCCTATGAAATTCAAGAAAAATTCAAAAAAATTGCAGAAAAATCCCACATAATATCTTATAAATTTTCTGAAAACCGCACCAAATTCCTGAAACATCCCACCAAATCACCACTCATTTCCACAAAATCTAAGAAAATACCTCAAAATTCTTCATGTCTCCTCAAAATTCCACAAAACTCACACAAAATCTTTTCAATATCCTACCAAATTCAAGAAAAACCCCACCAAACTGCAGACAAATCCCACATAATTTCCTAAATTTCCTCAAAACCCCACCAAATTCCAGTGACATCCCTCAAAATCGCCACACATTTCCACAAAATCTAAGAAAAATCCCACAAAATTGTTCAAGTCTCCTCAAAATCCCACAACATTTAAGAAAACTCGCACAAAATCTTCTCAATATCCTATGAAATTCAAGAAAAATCCCATAAAACTGCAGACAAATCCCACACAATTGCATAAATTTCCTCAAAACCCCACCAAATTCCACAATCATCCCACCAAATCCCCACACATTTCCACAAAATCTAAGAAAATACCCCAAAATTCTTCATGTCGCCTCAAAATCCCTCAAAATTCCACTAAACTCCCAGAAAATCTTCTCAATAGGCTAAGAAATTCAGGAAAAACCTCACCTAATTGCAGAAAAATCCCACACAATATCCTACAAATTTTCTCAAAACCCCACCAAATTCCTGTCACATCCCACCAAATCCCCACACATTTCCACGAAATCTAAGAAAAATTCCACAAAACTTTTCAAGTCTTCTCAAAGTCCCACAAAATACCACAAAACACCACAAAATATTCTCATTATCCCATGAAATTCAAGAAAAATTCAAAAAAATTGCAGAAAAATCCCACATAATATCCTACAAATTTTCTGAAAACCGCACCAAATTCCTGAAACATCCCACCAAATCACCACTCATTTCCACAAAATCTAAGAAAATACCTCAAAATTCTTCATGTCTCCTCAAAACCCCTCAAAATTCCACTAAACTCCCAGAAAATCTTCTCAATATCCTATGAAATTCAAGAAAAATCCCACCAAACTGCAGAAACATCCCACCAAATCGCCACAAATTTCCACAACATCTAAGAAATATCCCACCAAATGCTTGAAGACTCCTCAAAATCCCACAAAATACCACAACATTGCAAAAAAATCCCACAAAATTTTCAGAAACATCCCACCAAATAACCACAAATTTCCACAACATCTAGAGAAAAATACCACAAAATTCTTAAAGTCTCCACAAAATCCCACAACATTCCAGAAAAAAAATCCCACCAAATTCCAAAAATCTTCTCAAACCCCAACAAATTCCAGTCACATCCCTCCAAATCCCCACATTTCCGCAAAATCTAAGAAAATACCTCAAAATTCTTCATGTCTTCTCAAAGTCCCACAAAATACCACAAAACACCACAAAATATTCTCATTATCCCATGAAATTCAAGAAAAATTCAAAAAAATTGCAGAAAAATCCCACATAATATCCTACAAATTTTCTGAAAACCGCACCAAATTCCTGAAACATCCCACCAAATCACCACTCATTTCCACAAAATCTAAGAAAATACCTCAAAATTCTTCATGTCGCCTCAAAATCCCTCAAAATTCCACAAATTTCCCAGAAAATCTTCTCAATATCCTATGAAATTCAAGAAAAATCCCACCAAATTACAGAAACATCCCACCAAATCGCCACAAATTTCCACAACATCAAAGAAAAATCCAACCAAATTCTTCAAGACTCCTCAAAATCCCACAAAATACCACAACATTGCAAAAAAATCCCACAAAATTCCAGAAACATCCCACCAAATCACCACAAATTTCCACAACATCTAGAGAAAAATCCCACAAAATTCTTCAAGTCTCCTCAAAATCCTACAACATTTCAGACAAAAATCCCACAACATTGCAGAAACCTTCTCAAAACCCCACCCAATTCCCGACACATCCCACCAAATCCCCAAACATTTCCACAAAATCTAAGAAAATAGCTCAAAATTCTTCATGACTCCTCAAAATCCTTCAAAATTCTACAAAACTCTCGGAAAATCTTTTCAATATCCTACCAAATTCAAGAAAAATCCCACCAAACTGCATACAAATCCCACACAATTTCCTAAATTTCCTCAAAACCCCAACAAATTCCAGAAACATCCCACAAAATCACCACACATTACCACAACATCTAAGAAAAATCCCACAAAATTCTTCAAGTCTCCTCAAAATCCCACAACATTCCAGAAAAAAATACCACAACATTGCAGAAATGTTCTAAAAACCCTACCAAATTCCAGAAACATCTCAAAAAATCCCCTGGATATCCCACAATCATCTAAGAAAAATCCCACACAATTCCACAAAATTGCAGAAATCTTCTCAAAACCCCAACAAATTCCAGTCACATCCCACCAAATACCCACACATATCCACAAAATCTAAGAAAATACCTCAAAATTCTTCATGTCTCCTCAAAATCCCACAACATTCCAGAAAACTCCCACAAAATCTTCTCAATATCCTATGAAATTCAAGAAAAATCCCACCAAACTGCAGACAAATCCCACACAATTTCATAAATTTCCTCAAAACCTCACCAAATTCCAGAAACATCCCACCAAATTGCCTCAAATTTCCACATCTAAGAAAAAGCCCACAAAATTATTCTAGTCTCCTCAAAATTATATAAAAATTCCAGAAAACCTTACAAAATTCCACAAAACTCCCACAATATCTTCTCAATATCCGACAAAATTCAAGAAAAATCCCACCAAATTCAAGAAAAATCCCACACGATTCCCTGAATTTCCTCAAAACCACAACAAAGTCCAGAAAGATCCCACCAAATCTCCACAAAATTCCAAGATAGGTTAGAAAAATCCCTCATAATTCTTCAAGTCCCTACAAAATCCTACCAATCTGCAGAAAAATCCCACACAATTCCCTAAATTCCCTCAAAACCCCACCAAATTCCAGAAACATCCCATAAAATCTCCACAAATTTACCCAAAATTGCAGAAAAATCCCACAAAATTGCTGAAATCTTCTCAAAACCCTACCAAATTTCAGAAACATTTCCAAAAATCCCCTGAATATCCAAAAAAT
Source organism: Cyanistes caeruleus (assembly GCF_971803275.1). Taxonomy (NCBI): domain Eukaryota; kingdom Metazoa; phylum Chordata; class Aves; order Passeriformes; family Paridae; genus Cyanistes; species Cyanistes caeruleus. Next base: position 16,504 of record NW_028256016.1, on the reverse strand, counting down.
CTAAGAAAAATCCCCTAAAATTCTCAGAAAATCCCACCAAATTGCAGAAATCTTCTCAAAACCCCAACAAATTCCAGTCACATCCCACCAAATCCCCACACATTTCCACAAACTCTAAGAAAAATACCTCAAAATTCTTCATGTCTCTTCAAAATCCCTCAACATTCCAGAAAACTACCACAAAATCTCCTCAATATCCTGCAAAATTCAAGAAAAATCCCACAAAATTGCAGAAAAATCCCACACAAATCATTAAATGTTCTCAAAACCCTACCAAATTCCAGAAATATCCCACCAAATCTCCACAAAATTCCATAGAATCAAAGAAAAATCCCTCACAATTCTCTAAGTTCCCACAAAATCCCACAAAATTCCAGGAAAAAATCCAATAAAATTGCAGAAATTTTCCCCAAAGCCAAACAAATTCCAGAAACATCCCACAAAACCCCCACAAATTTCCACAAAATCTAAGAAATTACCTCAAAATCCTTCATGTCTGCTAAAAATCCCTCAAAATCCCAGAAAACTCCCACAAAATGTCCTCAATATCCTATAAAATTCAAGAAAAATCCCACAAAATTCCAGAAAATTCTACAACGGTACAAATAAATCCGAAAAATTCCAGAAACATCCCACCAAATCCTCACAAAATACCACAAAATCTAAGAAAAATCCCACAATTTGGAGCACAGGGACTCCAGAACCTGAGCACGGCTGCTTTGCTGTGCAGGCAAGGAAGGGCTTGGGCTGCTCCACTCCCCTGCTTTGCTTTGGGATCACCATGATTTTGGGGGACAGTGCAGGGGGAAAGGGAGAAAGCATGGGCTTCCCTCACCCATGGGTGGGTTTTTCCCCTAGAATGTAGGGTTTGGGCCTTCCTCAAGCTCCTGACAGACATAAGATTTTTTACCATTTTTCTTGTTTCCCCTTTTTGTCTGTGACCTATTTTCATTAATTTGTTGTTTGTTTCTCTAAAGGAAGCGTTCCAGGTGGGGTCCAGTCTGGATCAGGAAGTGCTTGGGACCAGCTGTGGCGTGGATGGGCCGTGCCCTTGGAGAAGACTGAGGACATCGTTTGGGACCAGCTTTTCTTGTGGCAGCGGATGGTGTGAGGTGGGTCCTCATCTCCTTGGCATGAGTGGGACAAGAGCTTTTGGGAGATGGCAGCGGGCACAGGAGCATCCCGCTCTGGGCAGCTGCTGAGGGGCTGGATCTGCCGTGGCTGGCTGCAGGCTGGGCACATGTCCTGCCCTCCTGCTCTGCTCCCCAAGGCAGCAGTGATGGGCAGCTTTGGGCCCAGCTCTGAGCACGGCCAGCATGGCCTGGGCACCGCGGCTGGCTGGGACAAGGGGACAGGAGCCTTCAGCTGACGGGCGGTTTCTGCTTTCTCTCCTTGCAGCCGGGCTCTGCGGATGCTGAGGCTGCTCTGGGCTCTGCCAGGGCTCTGCTGGGCTCAGCACCGGGCCGGGATCAGCCAAAGAAGAAACGCTGTGACCTGCAGCAGAGACCTGAGCATTTTGGCAATGCAGCTCAAGTCTGCAGAGTGTCCACCTCCAAGGGAAAACATGACACCCCCCAAAAATTAAACTTGTTCCATAACTTCTGAAATGAAATCCATCTGGGATGACCCCAAATGACATTTTTCATCTTGCTCAAGCTGTAGCTCAGCCCTTCTCTGAACAGTTCTGTCCCCACACCTGCCTTTTACTTCACAACTGCTCCCTCCTTTCCCCCAGTGAGTTCCCAGCCCATCACAGTCTCCATCACACTGCAGCCTTCCTTGATGCCCCTCACCACGAGGAAGGCCAAGCCCCAGTCTCAGGGACTCATCCTGTCACTGGCTGAAGAACAGCAATGTTTCAGAAGTCTGGTGGGAGTTTAGTGTCTTTCAGAGCTGCTCTCCAGCCCTCAGGTCTCCTCACTGCTGAGTTCCCACTCCCTTTTCCTCATCCATCAGGATGATCTCTGTGAATCCCCTTGTGATAAATGGAAATTATTTGTGCTAACTAAATTGTAACTGTTTGGAAAGTTATTATTAGAAGCAATCAGGGGAATTGGTGTTACAAGCAGATGTAAAATTTAAAATGTTACATTTTTAAAAATGTTAAATGTCAAATGTCAAATTTAAAAATGTTACATGTCAAAATTAAGATAGATTATGTAGTTCTGGGATAAGTAATGTCCCAAGAGAAAATTGACCATGAGATGGACAAAGTTGGAATGACTTTAGGCATAGGGCCTGAAAATTATGAAATGTAAGACTAATTAGTGGAACACAATGCTTACTTGCATAACACAACACTTAGTAAGCATGCACAGCCTTTAAAGTTATCCAGAGGACAACGAGGATGAGTGTAAGCCTTCATCCAAAAGACCACCAAAAGAAGACTGAAGACCCCCTAGCAACAAATGAAGCATGCACCATGACGAATAGTGACGTAAAGTCAAAGAATCAGAAATATGAGAAAACTTAAGAGAAACATTAATGAATATTATAAGCATACAGTATATGAGTTTTGTTTGAATTGCTTTGTTTTGTATGTGAGGTGGGGTGAGAAGTCCTCTCTGTAGCCCGGTCAGTTTTGCTTATGCTTTAATCATACTTAATTACTGGCAAACTATATTCACACACATACATACATACATACATACATATATATATATATATGAAGATATTCACTAAATTGTACTCTTTTACTAAATTGTATTCCTTTTATACCAAATTGCTATTCAAATTACTAAATTGAATTCTTTTACTAAATTTTATTCTTGTATTCAATTCACTAAATTGTATAATTTTTTCCCTTGTTATTTAATTGCTATTAACTCAGTCGATCTAGTTGTCTGATTTTAATTTCATTTACAACAGCACCAAGAAGAAAAGGGGCTTACTGAGAGCAAGCAAACTTAATCCTCTGCCAGGACACAAATTTAGAGGGCAAAAAATTAAAAAAACCCACAGCATCAGCCACACTTCTTAGTGAGAAGGGTTGGAACTCTCTGCCCTCAACACTTCCCCTGCAGGTTTACAAAGGGAACTGGGATCTAAGCTGTGCCCTCTGAACCAACAGAGCCAGCCTCCCTTCAGGGTGAGAAGCCACGGCCTCAGTTATAGCCCTGGGTGCCTCCTGTGCCCCAGAGAATGGCTGTGGTTGTAAATGTGTGTTTGGCTGCAGCACAGGGCCAGGGTGAAGCTCGGCAGCCTCATCAGAGCCCACGGCCCCGTGGCCCTTCCCTGCTGTGGCCCTCACCTGGCCCGGCCCGGCCCGGCCCGAGCAGCCCGGACTGGCCTCAAGGGATGGGCTCTGCCTGCCCGCTGTGCCCACAGGCCAGGCCCCAGGGCTCACAAGAGGCTTCCTCCCAGCTTTGCAAAACCTCAGCCAAGAGTGTCCCCTTTGCTGTGCTGAGAAGAGTAAAAAACCCTCTCAATTTAACCCTGCTGCACTCCTCATGAGGGATCCCTGCACACCTCAGGAGAGAGCCCAAATTTTCCCTGTGTGTCTCATGAGGTGCAGGCCCAGGTGATGCCACTGAAGGAAATGTGCCCTCACAGCCCAGGGACGCTCAGCATGGGCTCCCCCAGCCCCTCAGGGCCCCACCGCTGGTCACTGCAGCCCCTGCCTGGCTCCTGCCTGCCCACACTGTGGGCACCCCCGGCTGTTCCTGGACATGGAGCTCAGACAGGGCTGGTGAAGTGTGGGCTCTGCTGGTGGTACCAGCCGGACACTGGGGTGAGAGCTCCATCTCTTTATTAGAACAAAAAGCATGGGCCAACCCCTGCTCTGGTGCACAGGGGCTGCCCAGTTTCAGTCCTGGCAGGGACCAGGGCCAGGGGGCTCAGGGGCAGAGGGTCTCGCATGGGAGGTGGGGGTCTTGGGATGCCCTCAAGATGGGGATGCAGATGTAGCTTGGCACATGGGGACAGATGTGAAGAGCGGGGATGACAGATGCAGCTTCTCAGTGACCAAAGTCTTTCGCCAGTCTTCTGAAGATGCAGAGGTGCTCCTGTGGAGAGAAGAGGTGGCTGAGGCCCCCAGCTGCTGCTGGCACACAGAGACCCTCCTGCACAGCAGGGCCCAGAGCTGCCAAGGCTCCCCAGCACGGCTGGAGCTGCTGGCACAGCTGGCCCAGCTGGACAGCTGCCCCTCAAGGCCCTGGCGAGCAGGGGATGGCTCTGGGCAGGGTCCCTGGCCAGGAGCGGGCCCCAGAGCACCTCTGCCTTTCAAGGGCAATCTCGTCCCCGCTCTTTCTCCTGCCCACCTTGCTTTGCCTCTGCCCTCTGCTCCTGGGGCTGCTCTTGGCCAGGCAGCCTCAGTGGCAGCCAGCACTGGCTGCAGCCCCAGCGGGCTCCCCAGGACAAGGCCCAGCAATTAAGAGGCCAATGAAAGCCCTGGGCGGCAGCAGAACTCTCAGCAGAGTTATTTGGGCAGCCAAGGACTAGCCACAAGTCCACAGCAGCCTCACTAGGAATGTTTCCTGGCTATGAGCAGCTTTCAAGAAGCTGTTTGAGGCCGAGATCAGCAAAACACTCACCGTTTTGTCTTCCAGCAATACCAGATTCCGGCACAGCACACCATCAGGAAAAGTGCTCCACCAGCCACAATGGCCATTAACTTAATCAAACCATGTGTTCCCTGGTAGAAAACTCTTCTCATGCTTTCCCAGATATTCTGAGCATGTGCTGTGGTGCCAGCTGCATCTGTGGGGGCAATGGGCAGCGTGAGCCTGTGCTGTGCTCCACTGCTGATCTGGCAGCACGCTGGATAAGGCCAGGACATTCTCTGTTTCCCCCAGAGCTGGGGCCTGCAGGCACCTTGCCACCCCTTGACACAAGACTGCTCAACCCCCTGAGCTTGAATGCACAATTTCTCTGTGCTGTGCTGGTCTTCTCCAGGCAATACTTGTCAAAGACATGGATAAGGATCAGGAAAATTCCTAGGGTTTTGGAAATGCTCCAGGGCCACCCCTCTTCCAAACAGACCCTAAACCTGAACTAGCCCAAGACTGGAAATTTTCAGGGGATCTCAGGGTGTGCATGGCCTGTGCTGCAGTTTGGGCTCCCTGTCAGCTGATGCCAAATGCCTTCCTGCAGAGGCTGGGGAGAAGCTGCAGCCAGGCCAGGCTGGGAAACAGCCCTGCAGGCCATGAAAGCAGCAGTGGGGCAGTGAGGCTGACATGGATCCCTTCCTGCTGTGCCAGGCATGGTGTGTCCAGATGTGCAGAGAAAGCCCCCGGCTGCTGAGTCTCAGGAGAAGGCTGAGGGACATGGACCCACCACAGTGTCCCTCCAGATCATTCAGAATTATGTGCAGATATTTGAGTTCCCCCATTGCTACATTACTATCTCCTATAGGTTTGTTCTTCTTCCTCAGGGGAACATAATATAAGGTATTTCCATTTCAGATGAATGGATCCCACAGAACCAGTGCTCAGCCTGTGGGGTCAGCAGGGACACACCACACCCCTGTGATGGGAGCTGGGCTTGCTTGCAGAATCCAGCTCAGGAGCTGGGAAAGTCCTCCCTGCAGACACACCTGTGACTCAACAGCCACAGAAGCTTCTCTCATCTCTGCTGTACAGGCAGCACTGAGCCACAGGAGCAGTGAGGGGATCACACAGGACGAGGGCACACACGTGCATGGCTCTGTCCTGGCACCTGCAGCGATGCCGCCCTGGACAAGCCTTGAGCTGGCAGCTCTCCCAGGGGGAAAGGCCTTCACTTACCCTCATAATCTTCCTCATCATCAGGCTCAGTAACTGATATGGACGGGGAATCCAGATCATCCTCATCATCAGGTTCATCTGCAAAGAAAGGCAGGACAGAACTGCTCCTGTGACACTGCTGAAGATTCTTCTTCAGGCCAGAGTGGCAGTGAGTGCACCTGGGTGATTGGTGCCCTCCAAGGCACTCCCTAATCTCCACCTTCCACTCAGTAGCAGGAGCAGGGGGACCACGTGCCTGCAGTGGCCTCACACTGGGATGGAAGGAGCCCCTTGCATGGCAGTCAGGGGAGAAAGGACTCCCTGGAGCTGCCAGCAGCTCTGAACTGAGCCCCAGGCAGGGCCAGGGCTTGGCAGCTGGAGCAGGAGCATCTCAGGTTCCCTGGGGCCAGAAAGAAGCCACACACGGCACAGCCCTGGAGCACAGCCCTGGGCCTGGCCCTTCCCTCTCTGCTCTTTTCCATGGCTGCACAGAGCACACGGAAGGAGACACTGGCATTGCACAGTGGAAGAAGATTGACAGCTAAATGCTCCTTCCTCCCACTGACAGCAATGCTGTGGGATCACTCAGGGCTCCAGAAGAGAGCAGGGCAAGGTTTCCAGAATCCATCAACCTTCAGACTCTCAAGGGAAATGGCACGTGAGTGAGCTCTTGCCACCTTGACACTGATTGTTCTGTGCAGAAAGGGACATTGAAAACTTGCCTCCAACATTCTCCATGGATCTCAAACCATTATGTGCCAGGGCTTTCAGGTACTCCATGTCACGATCCCAACCTAGAAGGGAGCACAGATCAGAACCATTCCATGGTGTGCTGGGACCCCCTTCTGCCTTAGGGAACTGGGCACTGCAAGGGGGTCAGGTAAGGCCATGGGAGCCAGATGTCAATGGACATGGCCAAAGCTGCAGAGTGGCCTGGGGAAAGCACTGGACTGGCTCTGGACATTCTCAACACCTTTTCCATGCTCTGTGCAAAATCCCTGAAAGGCAGGTACTGCCAAGGAGCAGAGATTTACAGCTCAAGCCTCAGCAGGGCTCAGGCCCAGGGGCACAGCAATTACCTCCTGGGACTGTGACTGTGCCTGGCATGGCCTCCCTTCCTGCAGCAGAGGCTGCCCATGAGCCACTGCTTCCTCCGGGAAACGCCGCCTTCAGCACAGCCTTTGGGTTCAACTCTGGAGAAAGGAAGAGCCACAGCTGGATCAGATAGAACCATTCCCCATTGAGGAGATGGCATGTTCAAAAGGCAGTATTTGTCAAAGTCATGGATAAGGATCAGGAGAAAGGCCAGGTTATTGGGGCTGGCCAGGGCCCTCCCTCCTCCAAACAGCCCCTACACCTGATCTAGCCCGAGACTGGGAAATTGCAGGGGATCTCAAGGTGTTCATGGCCCATGGTGCAGTTTGGGCTCCCTGTCAGCTGATGCCAAATGCCTTCCTGCTGAGGCTGGGGAGAAGCTGCAGCCAGGCCAGGCTGGGAAACAGCCCTGCAGGGCATGAACACATGCAGGGCAGTGAGGCTGCCATGGATCCCTTCCTGCTGTGCTGGGCATGGTGTGTCCAGATGTGCAGAGAAAGCCCCCGGCTGCTGAGTGTCAGGAGAAGGCTGAGGGACATGGACCCACCACGGCGTCTCTCCAGATCACTCAGCCTCTTGTCTCCTGTAGGTTTGTTCTCCCCTCTAGGAGGACCTTAACAGAAAGCATTTCCATTTCAGATGAATGGATCCCACAGAACCAGGGCTCAGCCTGTGGGATCAGCAGGGACACACCACTCACCCCTGTGATGGGAGCTGGGCTTGCGTGCAGCAACCAGAAAAGGAGCTTGAAATGTCCTCGCTGCAGACACACCTGTAACTCAACAGCCACAGCAGCTTCTGTCACCTGCTTCCTGCCAGGGTGTCAGTGTTTATTCCTTGTTGGGACAGTGAGAACGTACCTGCATGGGGCTCCAGAGGCAGAAAATCTTCATGAAGCCAAGCTGCTGGAGAAGCCTTCCTACCACCCTCATCTGGAAGGGAGCACAGATCAGAACCATTCCATGTTGTGCTGGGACCCCCTTCTGCCTTAGGGAACTGGGCACTGCTAGGGGGTCAGGTAAGGGAGGACCTTAGAGCAAAATAATTCCATTTCACAGGAATGGATCCCAGAATGCCAATGCTCAGCCTGTGGGGTCAGCAGGGACACACCACTCACCCCTGTGATGGGAGCCAGGCTTGTGTGCAGCAACCAACCCAGGAGCTGGGAAAGTCCTCCCTGCAGACACACCTGTAACTCAACAGCCACAGAAGCTTCTGTCATCTCTTCTGATCTGAACAGGCAGCACTGAGCCGTGGGGAGCAGTGAGGGGATTTCACAGGGCGAGGGCACACACGTGCATAGCTCTGTCCTGACACCTGCAGTGATGCTGCCCTGGCCGAGCTTTGGGCTCTCCCAGGGGGAAAGGCCTTCACCTACCCTCACCATCTTCCAGAGCATTCGTCCTGGGTGTGGGTTGAGAAGCTGCATCACCTGCACCAAGAGGCTTGGCTGCAAAGAAAGGCAGGACATATCAGCTCCCATGGCACTGTAGGAGGATCCTCAGGCTCTCTGGGGCCAGTAAAGGAACTGTGCAAGACACAGCCCCGGGACACAGCCCTGGGCCCGGCCCCTTCCCTCTCTGATCTTCTCTATGGCTGCACAGCACACAGGGAAGGAGACACTGGCATTGCACATGGGAAGAAGACTGATGCCTAAATTCACCTTCCTCACACTGACAGTGACCTGTGGGATCCCTCAGGGTTCTAGAAGGGAGCAGGGCGAGGTTTCCAGAACCCAACAAGCCTGAGATTATTTTAAGAGATATGGCACATGAGTGAGCTCTTGCCACCTTGTCATTTTGTGTTCTGTCAGTAAAGGGAATAGAAGAACTTGCCTCCAGCATTCTCCAAGATATTCAAAGTATCATTCAGTAGCACTTCCAAATAATTGAGGTTGAGTTCCAAATCTAGAAGGGAGCACAGATCAGAACAGTTTCCATGGTGTGCTGAGATCCCCTTCTACCTTAGGGAACCGGGCAGTGCAAGGGAGTCGTGCTAAGGCTGTGGGTGCCAGATGTCAGTGGACATGGCCACAGCTGCAGAGGGGCCTGGGGGCTCTGGGCTGGCTCCTGGTCACTCTCCACCCTCTTTGCAGGCCCTGTGCAGCATCCCTGGGAGAGGTGGCTGGAGCAGCCCAGGCCCCACTGGGGCCCTCTCTCTGCCACAGCTGAAAGAATTGTAAAAGCAATGGGGAAGAACTACAGCAGGCAGTGCCACAACTGTCCCTCAGGCCCTCCCTCCCTCCTGCCCACGTTCTGCTGGGACAGCTCTCCCATCCCATAGGGACTGGGCCAGGCTCTTTCAGGATACAGTGGAGCCTTGCCCTCCCCCTCTGCCTATTCCCCACCATGGGCACCCCTTTGCAGCTGCTGCCAGGTTTTGGGACCTGTCTCCCATGGAGGGACCCCAGCAGGACTGCTCAGTAGCCGAGTGCCCTGAGCCTGCTGGGGATAATTCCACTGGGCTGTGCTGGTCTTGTCCGGGCTGTGCCTGCACTGCCAAGCAGCAGAGATGGCAGCTCAAGCCTCAGCAGGGCTCAGGCCCAGGGGCACAGCAATTACCTCCTGGGACTGTGACTGTGCCTGGCATGGCCTCCCTTCCTGCAGCAGAGGCTGCCCATGGGCCACTGCTTCCTCCGGGAAACGCTGCCTTCAGCACAGCCTCTCCTTCCGTCTCTGGAGAAAGGAAGAGGGATACATGCATCAGGTGGGGCTGTTTGTTCCCCAACATGAAGGTGGCGTCTTCAGGAGGCAATAGTTGTCAAAGATATGGATAAGTTTCAGGAAGGCATCCAAACTTTGGAGCCAGGCCAGCCACATCTACCACAAGACTGGGAAATTGCAGGGGATTTCAGGGTGTGCATGGCCCGTGCTGCAGTTTGGGCTCCCTGTCAGCTGATGCCAAATGCCTTCCTGCAGAGGCTGGGGAGAAGCTGCAGCCAGGCCAGGCTGGGAAACAGCCCTGCAGGCTGTGAAAGCAGCAGAGGGGCAGTGAGGCTGACATGGATCCCTTCCTGCTGTGCCGGGCACGGCGTGTCCAGATGTGCAGAGAAAGCCCCTGGCTGCTGAGTGTCAGGAGAAGGCTGAGGGACATGGACCCACCACGGCGTCTCTCCAGATCACTCAGCCTCTTGTCTCCTGTAGGTTTGTTCTCCCCTCTAGGAGGACCTTAACAGAAAGTATTTCCATTTCAGATGAATGGATCCCACAGAACCAGGGCTCAGCCTGTGGGATCAGCAGGGACACACCACTCACCCTTGTGATGGGAGCTGGGCTTGCGTGCAGCAACCAGAAAAGGAGCTTGAAACATCCTCACTGCAGACACACCTGTAACTCAACAGCCACAGCAGCTTCTGTCACCTGGTTCCTGCCAGGGTGTCAGTGTTTATTCCTTGTAGGGACAGTGAGAACGTACCTGCATGGGGCTCCAGAGGCAGAAAATCTTCATGAAGCCAAGCTGCTGGAGAAGCCTTCCTACCACCCTTGTCTAGAAGGGAGCACAGATCAGAACCATTCCATGGTGTGCTGGGACCCCCTTCTGCCTTAGGGAACTGGGCACTGCAAGGGGGTCAGGTAAGGCTGTTGGGAGCCAGATGTCAATGGACATGGCCAAAGCTGCAGAGGGGCCTGGGGAGCTCTGGGCTGGCTCTGGTCACTCTCCACCCTCTTTGCAGGCCCTGTGCAACATCCCTGGAGGGGCAGTGGGACCAGCCCAGGGCCCCTGAGGCCTCTGTCCCTCCCACAGAGAAAACCCTCCCTAAAGCCCTGGGGAAAACCATCCCCAACACTTCCCAGGGAGAAGGGAGCACTGTCCCGGGAAAGGGGACCGAGTCTGCCGGCTCACCTGCTCGCCCTGCTCGCCACGGAGCAGCCTGGGCAGCCCTGTCAGGCAGGGCCACTGCCAGGAGGAGCAGGAGGAGGAGGTGCAGAGCAAAGGCCATGGTGCCTTGCCCACTGCCAGTCCTGCAGCTCTTGCTGCCACCACTGTCCTGACACCGCTGTCCCAATGTCAGCACCGCTGCTGCCGCCGCCGCTGCTGCCACAACAGTCGTGGTCAAGGACTGACTGCTCGGTCCTTGTGGTGCTGGGCAACCACGGGGCTCTGGGACCTCTGTGACCTCAGAGCCTGCTGTCACCTCAGCCTGCTGTCACCCCAGAGCCTTCTGTGACCTCATGGCCTTAGATGTCTGCCCCAAGTGTACTCCCATCTGTACTAGAGGACTGCTCTGACTGTGAATCTTTGACTTCATCAAAGGGTCATTGCTAAACAAAACCTTGGTTTTGCCTGCTGACATTGCTGGACAGGCAGTGTCCCAGGAGATGCTCTTGATGGTTGCCTCTTTTCCTGGGCATGGCACTGGAGGAGGTCCAGGCCCAGGTGATGCCACTGAAGGAAATGTGCCCTCAGCCCAGGGATGCTCAACACAGACTCCCCCAGCCCCTCGGGGCCCTGCCTCTGGTCACAGCAGCCCCTGCCTGGCTCCTGCCTGCCCACACCGTGGTCAGCCCTGCCTGCTTCTGGACATGGAGCTCAGCCAGGGCTGGTGCTGTGTGGGCTTTGCTGGTGGTACCAGCCAGACACTGGGGTGAGAGCTCCATCTCTTTATTGGAACAGAAGAGCTGTGCTGGGCCCTGCCCTGGCAGGAGGGACCCACCTTCAGTCCAGGCCACAGAGCAGGGCGGGTCCCTTCAGGGACACAGGGCCTTGCTTTGGGTGGTGGCAGCATCTGCACAGTAGCAAGCTGGTAATGCAGCTGTGACAGGGACATCACATATGGGCATGGAGATGTGAAATGTGTGGTGCAGGTGTCCCTGAGGGAGGTGTTTGGCCTTTCCTGTGAAGCTGCAGAGGGGAACCTGTTGAGAGAGGAGATGGCTGAGGCCCCAGCTGCAGCTGGCACACAGGGACCCTCCTGCACACTGCGAGATTCTCACTGTGCTCAAAGTTTCCCTCTGAAGACTAAGAGCTGAATGTGGATGGGCTTAACAGCTGATCTGCAGGCCAAACAATTGAGTTAGCAAAAGGAGAAATTGAGAAAATACAAGTTTATCCATAGCAAGGAAGAAAGCAAGGCCGTTAGCATGGAAACCAATAAAAAGGGATATAAGGGGTATTTGCAGTTGTAATAAATGGAATTGGTTCGTGCTAACTAAATTGTAACTGTTATTAAAGTTCTTATTTGAAACAATCAAGAATCAGTGTTACAAAGCAGATGTACCCCTTTGCAGATGTTACATGTCAAAATTAAGGTACAGGACGTAGTTTAGAAGATAAATGGTGTCTCAAGACCAAAATGGCCAAAATTAGAACAAATTTAGGCACTGGGCCTAAAGATTAGTAAACATAAGGCTAATTAGTAGACTAACACAACACAAGGCTTAGTACGCACGTGCAGACCAGTAGGGTTATCCAAAGGACAATGAGGAAGAGGAGAAGCCTTCACCAAAAGACCACCAAAAGAAGACTGAAGACCCCCTAACAACAAGTGAGGCATGTGCCATGAAGAAAAGTGATGTAAAGTCAGAAAAACTTGAGATAGGAGGGAACTTAGAGGAAACATTAAGGAATATGTATAAGGATACAGTATATAAGTTTAGCTTGAAGTGCTTTGTTTTGAATGTGAGGCAGGGTGGGAAGCCTCTGTACCCTGGTCAGTTTTGCTTATGCTTTAATAATACTTAATTACTAGCAGATTACATATATAAATTTTAATGTTTTATTAAACTGTATTGTTTTACTAAACTGTACTCTTTTATACCACATTACTATTCAGTTTAGTAAATTGTATCCATTTTCAATTAAACTGCCATTAACCCCAGGGACCTAGTTGTCAAAATTCTAATTTCATTTATAACAATATTTTAACAAAGAAGGCTGTTACAACAACATTGGTATTTAACAAACATGACACAACATGAGCTATATTAACAAAGAGGGCCCCTTACGGTGACAACATTCTACTGTTCAAACTGTAAAACATCTTTGTGTACTGATCAGGAGGTCACGATTTACTCTTTACAATCCTGATGCTGAATGTCTCCTGAGGAGGTCTGGTCAGGGAGAAGAATGAGCCCCTTGTGGGCTGCCCCTGTTTGGACAACCTGCTCCTCACCCCGAGCCTCAGCATGTCTGACATCGCCCACCTGGGACTGACATCCCAAAACATTGAAAACATTTCTCTTTGTAATTTTTCTTTATAATTAAAATCTAATTAATTAATCAAAATAAAATTTTATTTTTATAATACTATTATTCTGTATTTTTATAACCTAATTTTTATATTTATATAAAAGAATTGCTACGTTTTTAGCAACTAAAAACATTATCGGTCCTTGGTTCAAAGTAGCACATTTCCTTTCATTAATTAATTGACCACTATTTCTCCCTCTTTATGCTAATTACAACTATTTTTAGTCCTTTGATCATCATTTTTATCATTTTCTCAGACAGGGTGAAAGGGGCCACTTTGGGGTCCATGGGGACTTTTCTGAGGAACATTTGGGGCAGTTTTGGGTCGGGGGACGGAACTTAGAGAGAACTTGGGGGTCTGGAGGACACATGGGGAGCCGAGAGGGCACTTGGAGCGGCATTTAGGGATTCTGTGAGACAATTCGGGGTTCGGGGGAGCACTTGGAGGTCCAGGGGGGCACTTGGAGGTCAGGGAGGGGAATCTGGGGGCCCTTCGGGGTCCCGGCGGGCACTTGGGGGGCTGTAACAGGGAATCTCTGGGTCGCGGGGGATGATGGGAGTTGTAGGCGCCGGTATAATGAGGCTTAATGGGCCGCGGAGCATCACGGGAGTTATAGGCGCAGCTCTAATAGGTTCCGGTAAGGCGCGTGGCATGACGGGAGATTAAGTCCCGCCCGGAATAGCGCTCTATGGGCGCCGCGGAGCATGATGGGAGCTGTAGTCCCGAAAGTGGCTCGGAAGGCGCGTTCGGCGGTGTGGGGAAGCGCTTGGAGAAGACTTCTGCGTCCGAGCTGCAGGTGCTCTGGGCGAATGTACACGGCTCGGGAGCACTTGAGGGGAACCTGCGGAGCTGTAACCGGGCTCTTTAGGGCGCGGGGCACGGCAGGAGGTTTGGGCGCGGAACTGTGTTGTGGGATGATGGGAGATGAATTCCCAGCAGTGGCTGGAAGGGGAATCTGTGGGGTCGGGAGCATTCGGGGATCCAGGGACACTTTGGGGGGTCCCGAACGGGCAGTGAGGGGGCACTCGGGGATCCTGAAGGGTCTGGGGGACACATGGGACATATGGGGGGCGATCCCGGGGTTCTGGGGAGCGCAGGGCATATTCCCAGTTCCTCACAGCCTGGTCTCAATTGCCCCCTGGAGGCTCCTACTCACTGCCAGTATGATCCCAGTATGATCCCAGTGTGATGTCAGTACACAGCCAGTGCAATCTCAGCCACTGCCAGGATGATCCCAGTACAAACCAGTCCCTGCCAGTGCTGCCACTCCTGGGATCCCCCAGCCCTCTCTGTGTTCCCCCCTCCCACATCTCCCCAGAGGAGCCCCAAGGGCTGGCAGTCCCCAGCCAGGGTCCCCAGCCAGCCCCAGGTTGGATCTGCAGCCCCCAATTTTCCCAGTTTCCCTCTCCTTTTCCCCGGGCCGGGTTCCCCCCGTCCCCAGCGGGTGGGAGCAGCGGAGAGCCCCGCGCTGCCCATCCCGACCTGTCCCGGCTCCATCCCCGCTCCTGCCGTGGGCTGTGAGGGGTTTGGGAACGGGGCACCGAGGGTGTCGCTGCTCCTGGGGGAGGAGGAGGAGAGATGGAAGAGGAGGGATGAAGAAGGAGAGGGAGAAGGGATGGGAGTAGGAGAAGGAGTTGGCGTTAGGGAGGAAGAGGAGGAGAAAGGATGGAAGGGGAGGAGAGGGAGGAAGAGGACGGACAAAGGAGGATCAGGGTAAGGAGAAGGAACCACGAGGTCGAGCACTCCCTGAATTCACAGCCCCTCACCCATGGGATGATCATCCCCCATCCCACAGGTGCCTGGGGAGGGGGATCTTGGCACAAATATCTTGGGGCGTCCCTGGGTTGGGATTTTGGGGGGATGTTTGGAGAATGAAGAACTCCAAAGCTGAGCAGCAAATGCCCCTTGGGGTGACACTGGGGAGTCCAAGCATCCCTTATTGAGGAGATGGAAATGGGGGGAACTTTCCAAATTCCTGGCACTCCCAGCAGCCTGGGGAGGGCAGGGACTGAGCAGAGGACCCCCAGTACAAGTGTAACCGTGAGCAGCTGGAACAGGGGGGAACCCCTGAACAGCAAAGGGGAGAGACCAGAGCTGGGGAACTCCTGGGAGGCATTTTCAGGGCTGAATCTTGGTGTTTGGGATGTTTTTATGGACGGCTGGTGACTTCTAGAGATGGACTTGGGCAGAAAAAACTCCCTAACCCAATGTGCTCGTGAATTGTATTTCTCCCCAAACCAGGATTTCCCATTCCCAAATCTTGGCTGGATGGAGAAGGAGGCTGCGAGGAAGAGGAAGATGCCCCAGGACACCCAGGCAGGTGAGGAGGAAGTCAGTGCCCCTTTCCCCCTCTCTCCTGCTCCATCTCCCAGCCCAGCATGGCCCCCGGCTGCAGGACAACCCCGCTGCCGACGCCGTCCTGCCGGGGACGCACTGGGGGGATCTCCTTCCCCTTCCCTCTGGCACGGAGGCAAATCCCATCCTCTCCTTGTCCTTCCTCCCCCAAACAAGGAGCTGAGGATGGAGACCAGGGAGGACAAATCCCCACAGCAGAACCTCATGGAAGAGGCCACTGTGAGCAGCTCCACAGTGCAGGAATCCAACAGGGAGGAAAATCCCCAGAGATCCCGCAGGAGGAGGGGCTCCAAACCCATCCCAGGGTGCTCTGAGGAGGAAAGACCCACCCTGTGCTGGGAAGGCGGCCAGAGATCCAGCCAGGGCTCTGAGCTGGTGGTCCATGAGCAGCTTCAGGATGGGGAGAAACCCTACAAGTGCTTGGAGTGTGGGAAGAGCTTCAGCCAGAGCAACAAACTGATCCGCCACCAGATGATCCACACTGGGGAATGGGCCTATGAGTGTGGGGAATGTGGGAAGGGCTTCAGCTGCAGCTCCCAGCTCATCATCCACCAGCGCATCCACACTGGGGAGAGGCCCTACGAGTGTCCCGAGTGTGGGAAGAGGTTTCAGACCAGCTCCACTCTCCTTGAGCATCAGCGGATTCATACGGATGAGAGGCCCTTCCGCTGCCCCGACTGTGGGGAGGGCTTCAAGCAAAACTCCCACCTCATCAACCACCGGCGCATCCACACTGGGGAGAGGCCCTTCGAGTGTGGGGAATGTGGGAAGAGTTTCAGACAGAGCTCCAGCCTGATCTGCCACCAGAGGAGTCACACTGGGGAACGGCCCTATGAGTGTGAGGAATGTGGGATGACCTACAGCCAGAGGTCCCACCTGACCATCCACCAGATGATCCACACTGGGGAGAGGCCCTATGAGTGTCCTGAGTGTGGGAAGAGGTTTCAGACCAGCTCCATTCTCCTCAGGCACCAGCGAATTCACACGGATGAGAGGCCCTTCCTCTGCCCCGACTGTGGGGAGGGCTTCAAGCACAACTCCACCCTCATCAGGCACCGGCGCATCCACACTGGGGAGAGGCCCTATGAGTGTCCCCAGTGTGGGAAGAGCTTCTCCAGGAGCTCTCACTTGACCCAGCACCAACAGAGGCACCGGTAAGGGA
>NW_028256015.1:0-101681 GCF_971803275.1 Cyanistes caeruleus | reverse complement strand
CCCCACAGAGCTGCTCATGCCCGCAGCCATTGGCTCTGTCCCCTGCAGCATGCCTGCTGTGTCGTTGTGTAAAGGCTGACCCCTGTGCTTCCCCAGGCCCTGGCAAGTGCCCCTGTGCTGCTCCTGTGCTGCCCAGGGCACCCACGGGCGTTGCTCGTGCCTGAGAGCGACCAGAACCAGCGGGGAGTGTGACAGCTCCGCTGCCCTGGGCTCGGCTGTCAGGCCAAGACACCCCTGGGCAGGGGGCAGTGTCCTTTTGGGCCTGGCAGAGCCCGTAGGCTCCTGGAGGGCTGGGGGCACTGCTCCGGCCCAGCCTGGCCCAGGCCTGGGAGGCCTTTGACATTGCTGATTGCCCTCACAGCCTCCAGGGCCGAGCCAGAGCTCAATGGCCCCAGCCTGAGCGGACGGTCTGGACTGGAGCCTTCCCGTGGCTCCCCGGAACCCGAGAGCATCAGCGCCAGCTCAGAAACACTGCCTAACCGGGTTTGACAGTATTTTTTCCTGTTAGGTCCTTGAAAGGATTTAAAAGGTAATGTTGTTTGGCAACTTCTTCAAGGAACAAATACGACATGATTCTTTTCAAGAAAGGTTTTATTAGTTTGGTTTCAGTTTCCATTTGGAATTCTTATGCTTCCTAAGACGATCCAGAAACTAATGAAAACCTAACATATTCCTAGGAGAAGTTTTTGAATCCACTACTCGCAGAAGTCTCTAAATTCACTGTTTCTCTTAAACACTTCCCTTACACCTAGTTAGCTAGCTGCTCCTGTAACAGAGAGAGATGCAGTGATTTACGTGGCTGGACATCACAACATGATGTTACACACACCAGTATACTAACAGCCTTTTGTTCCCTGACAGTTACAAAGCTTCAGGCTCTTCTGGAGGTCCTGAATTAATTTTGCGTGCACATCCATAGCCGTGTTCCCTCCCCATGCTCAGCATTCAGCCACAGTTACCAGGGAACAGATGTTCCATACTCACCTCAAGCAATAATCTACGTCTTTCTTCCCAACCCTCTTATTCTTCACTGAACTCTACAGATCTACAAAAAATTACTTTGGGCCCTCTGCACAAAAGAAAACACAACAGAACACCAATCAATAGGGTTCAACACTTGTGATTCTGCTGCTGCTCCCAACAAACATGAATGAACAACACAACAGTCAAGTCAGAAGCTCTATTCTTCACGTCCCTCCTATTCTCTTGCCCCCCACCACATGTCGGCTCCAACAGAAACGTTCCCTACTGCAGCCTGGTGTACTAAGAAAAATGAAAGACAGCAGCTGTCTCCCTGAACATGCTGAAATCTAAATTGCAGTGAAACAGCAGCTCTTGCATTAAATGCTCAGCAGCAGGATCCCACAGCTGCCCCCCAGAAGCGCTGCCTGCCAAGGGCTGAGATCTCCATTCTAACACACCCTGCAAATCTGATGGGCTGGAAGATTGCAGGGCAGTAACTGTATGAACACAGCCATACATTTCATCAGCGTTATCTAACAAGTCTCAAGAAAGGAACGTCATTTAAGCCTGACTTGAGACTGTAGTCTACAAAACAGAACAAGCAATTGTTTTGGCAACCTGTGTAATTTTTGGGGCTGTGTATGTTTTCTTTTGTTGTTGTTGTCTTTGTTTTGAAATAGAAAATTTACTGGCTTCAGAAGAGCAAGCCCCAGATTCACTAGGATGAAGAACCGCACGGACATATGTTGCTGACAAGAACCCTCAGCATTCCTAACAGTAACACCAGAGACAGGAAAAAGTTAAAAATGATAGACCTACCTGAAAAATCCCAAATGTCTCGGTAACCTGTCTAGTGACTATTTTTTTCCTAAGCTCTACAAGTTCCTATAGCTATGAGGTAATTATCTGAAAGAAAGGAAAGGCAGAAAGCTGCTCAGCCTTTATTTTTTACCAGGACTGTCTCGTGGGATTCTACCACAACTTTGACCACAAGAAAGGATGGCAAATTTTGACTACAGAGCATTCATAACCAGGAGGCATCTTTTCCTCCTTACTCAAGTCCAGTAAGGGTTTAAAAGGGAAAAATATAGAAAAGGGGACTGAACAAGTTGTGTCATACCTCTTAGGCGTTCGTCATCTATGAAGTAGAAGAAAACTCTAGCACTTTCTGTGCGTGGTAGAGAAAGAACCCTAGACAAGTACAAAGGGGTTTTATCAATCTCAAAGGTCCTATCAAATGCCCTGAGCACAAGTTAGAGCTGTAGTGCCTCAGAGAAATGGTGTACATGGAAGAGCTCTACTCCATAGTATGCAAATAAAGCCTTCTATTAAAGAACCCCACTTTTTACAATAAAATTGACTGTGTCTTTGCCTTTTGGCTCTCACTGCTCAGAGGTGTGCAGTGTCAGTTTCCCATTTTCTCAGTGCTGCCATTAATATTCCCACAGCATCCAACTACTACAGCCAAGTAGACAACAAATACAAATGGAACTTGCCTTCCTTGGTGCTTTTCAATTTCTGACATCTCCGGCTCACCAGCAGCCCCAGACGGGATGTCTTGGAAATGTGAATCCTGTCGCCACCTGACGTTTTCCGGTTTTGTCGTTCCAAGTACGTAAGGCTCTGCAAAACCAGCACCAAAACAGAAAGCAAGTCAAAACCAAATTATTTCTCTGCTTGCCCGGAAAAATTCCTCTTTTCAAGTGAAATATTTACACTGGAGAAGACAGATTTAGGAAGGACAAAATCTTCTTCTCCCTGATTTTCTGAGCTGTAGCTCTCCTCCAGGATTTTCCACTTTGTTCTAGGCATCTCCTATGCATTCTTAAACATTTAGCATCACATCCAGAAGACAGTGAATAGCTTCTGAATTCAGCACAAGTGTGGTGGGCTTGTTGCTTTGTGGTGTTGTTTTTTAATATTTTGGGTAACTTGGCACGGTTTCCTTTCATTCCTACCTGACTGAGACTTGATTAAATATTCCTTCATCTGCATTTCATAAGGCCTTATTTTATCCGAGCTTAGGACTCCCCAGTGATCCTTCAGTTTCTTTTTTCTGAAGGTCCAGGAATAGAATTCAGTAACTAACAGAATGTTCATGGAGCTTGGGGTCAACTCCAGGATTTTGTTCCTCCCTCTACCTTAACACCCATTTTCCTTAAAATCCTGTTGGCTTCCATGTAACTTGGTATGACTGCTGTGCCACCTTTTTCCCTGCTTGAGAAGTTTAGGGGAAGCTTTTTCACCGCTCTGCAAAAATCCCAATGCCTTCTCAATGCGTGCCTTTCAAAATTCCTGAGATGCAAGCAGGAGTTACCTCTCATTAATCTCCCACAGCCTTGGCAAGCAGCAATGAGGATCAGAATGCTTCAGCAGAAGTACTGACTTCTGCTGCTGAAAATCCTCTGGATTATGACCTTCTTTACACCGTATTGCTCTACAGTGCCTGCCAGAAGCCGTTCCTTAGAAATGGCTCCGTTAGGAGGGTTCTGCTCTTACCTTCTTTGATGCCCAACTCCTCTGTGTCTCCAAAGAAGGAAAACTGGAAAGCACTGGACTCCTGAGTTCTGTCGTTTTCAGGCAAAGGTCCCAGACGTTCGTCTGGGGCAGAGTCCTGTGCATCCTCTTTGTCCCAGCCTGTTTCCACTGTCTTTTCCGGTTTCATCTTTGAAGGTCCAAGCAAGTGTTTTAAATCAGCAGCAGTGTCGCAATCGATTTCTTCAGACACTGAAAGCAGTGTCTCACTCTCTTCTTTCTCCCTCTGCTTTACTGAAGAAAGGCTTTACTGAAATGAGATTGTTTAAGGATAGCGACTCAACACATGTCCTTTTCAAAGACAGCTTCCCTAAGAGCCACCTTGCTCGTCATGTCTCCCTAAAGGTATCCAAGCCATTAAGGATTCACGTTCAAGGGTAAGCAGTGGGGAAATATCTGTCTAAAGACAGGAATGAGTGTCCTTTTTAATCAGCTATGTGCTTAAGTGACTTTTCCCTACACAATACATGGTAACATAGAAATCAAGAATCGTGGAAATGCCAAGAGCTAATTCGGTTTTCCCACAGACCTGCAAGTCTCGAGGTCCCTGTACTGACCCTTCTCACCTTCACTTACGGCAGCAAACAGAGGGACTAGAAAGAAAAGGTGACACTACGTGCTGCTGTTGGAGGTCCCAGTTGAGGCCCGACGTGGCTGGCGGGAGCGGTTGCTCCAGCGCGACGTCCCCGACGGTGTCCCCCTGCGCCTGGGCCTCTCAGCACTTGCTGCTCTCCTCCTGCTCCTGTCCTGGCGACTCCTGGAGCGGACAGGTTGATCCGAGGCTCGACGTTGCACGCAGGAGCGGCTGCGTCTCGGGGACGTCCCTGAGGACGTCTCCCTTCGCCTGGGCCTCTCTGCCCTCGACGTTCTCCTGCCGCTCCTGTCATGGCAACTCCTCGACCGGGCAGGTGGACTCTGGGCATGAGCTTGCTGCCGGGAGCGGCTGTGTCTGCGGGAAGCCCGCGACGGTGTCTCCCTTTGCCTGCGCCTCTCTGCACTTGATGTTCTCCTACTGCTCCTGTCATGGCGACTCCGCGACCGGACGGCCCCATCTGAGGCCCGCCTCTGCTGTTGAGAGCGCCTTCGCCTGCGGTCAGGCCCAGCATGTCTGGAATGGACCCTGTCCTCAGGGCCCGTCCAGCTGCTGGATCTTGCCCTTGGTGTGCGTGCGCTGCCGGTGTCTGCCAAGGAAGAAACTGCATGCCGGGGGCTTCTGTGGCTGCTGGTCCCTGGAGTTGGAGACTGGGGAGCCAGACCCGATGGCACTGCGCTGCTGGAGCTCGGCCTGATGGCCTCGGATTCTGAAAGGCCGTGAGCAGGCTCCAGTCCTGACTGTCTGATCCGGCTGGGGCCATTGAGCTCTGGCTGCTCATCCCTGGGGGCTGTAAAGCCAAACAGGAATGTCAGAGGCCTCCCAGGCCATGCCCAACCAGAACACTGCCCCCAGCCCTCCAGGAGCCCATGGGCTTTGCCGTGCCCAGCCTGGGCACTGGCCCCAGCCCAGGGACACCCGCCTGCTTTGCCTCATACCTGTGCCGAGACCAGCACAGCTGTCACACTCCCAGCGGGTTCTCCTCACTGTCAGGCCAGAGCAGCGCCTGTGGGTGCCCTCGGCAGCACAGGAGGAGCACAGGAGCAGCTTCCAGGGCCTGGGGAAGCAAACGGGTTGATGGCTCTGAGAACAAAGTGTCCCAGCACGGGATTGTGCAGCCGAGCACCACTGGCTCCTTCCGCTTTGAGCCCTTCCTGAGACACAGGTTCCCTGCAGAGCCCCGGGTGCAGCTTCCCAACTCACCCCTCTTCCTCTGCCTCCTCCCTGCCTCCTGGGTAAAGGCATTCCCTGGCATTGCACCTGCTGTGACGCACTCTCAGATCCGCGAAGGCGTCGTTGTCCTCCCATGTTGGCAGTCTGATGGGGAAAGGAAAAGCTCATGTGTTTCTGCTGCCCTGACCGCATGGACGTAACAGGGTGTCCCTGCTCTTCCTCCAATGCTTTTCCAAGTCCCGTGAGAAGCGCAAGTCCAGACTCCCTGGATGGGGCAGGGCCTGGACTGCTGGGGCAGGGCCTGGCACAGCACGGCACTTGCACCCTCCTGTCTTGTGAGCCCCGCAGAAGGACACCAACCTGAAGGGGATGCGGATTCCCATGATGAACATTTCGACAGCGAACATGCCATCGTCTCTGCAGAGGGGGCAGCAGAAGGAGAAAAAACCAGCACGCATGGCCTGTCCCTGCAGGGCAAACAGAAGCAGTGTGAGCCAGGCCCTGGTGCTGCTGAGCACCTGCTGTGTCCCAGGCCTGAGGGCATGGCTCCCACCTGGAGGCAGTCTCTGTGGAACCAGGCTCTTTGGCACGTTGGGCACACTATGGTGGTAAAGGTCATTCTGTCTTCCACTGGCTCCATGCAGATGGGGCATTCGGTGCCCGGCTCTGGAGTCACCTGCACCATCTGCTCTGGACGGTGCTCAGGGCAGTAGGACCTGGGGGCAAAAGGACGAGCATAATGAGAAAGTCTTGGTCCTTCCCCAAGGGTGGCCAGAAGGGGAGAGGAGCTACCTGTATGGGGCAATGTACTGCGTAACACAGCCGCCCTCCTTGGCACAGGGCAGGTGGAACCATCTGTCGCAGCCTTCCTCGCAGCACATGATGGTGGCCCCGCTCTGGCCGCAGACGCAGCAGTGCTGGAATGAGCCAGGCAGCCCCATCAGCGGCAGCCTCGGGGCCTCCCCAGGCAGCCCCAGGGCTGCGGGCAGGGAGCAGGATGGGGCTGCTGCTGGCTCTCAGCCCACAGAGCCAGCTGGTGGAGGAAGCACCTGTGCCAGGGCCTCTTTGGAGCTGCTGGGAGCCAGACTTTGTCCCACAGCTGGCTGCATGGCCGGCCTTTCTTGCTGGGGCTCTGGGCTAAGCTCTGGCAAACGTCTCCTGGCACAAATGTCCCTGCTCTTTTGCCAGGCTCTCACCTTCTGTGCCGCCCGCCTGACTGCACATTGGATATCTTGAGGAAGAAAACCCAGGAATCCAACCTGTTTCTTTTCTTGCCGGAAAAGAAGAGTGGCAAAATACTGCAGAAAAGGGGAAGAGGTGATGAAGACAGGGTGGCAGGGACTGCCCATTGCAATGCGGGAGGGAGTGCCCGGAGCCACTCACCAGGCAGAACATGTGGGCACAGAGCCCGTATTTCTCCCGTCTGTTTCCGCAGGTGTCCGGGTCAGCGTCCACACGATGACACAAAACGCATGCTGCAGGGGACAGAGCCAATGGCAGCGGGCGTCAGCAGCTCTGTGGGGCTCTCAGCCCGCAGCATCGACCCCAAGAGCTGCTCTGTCCCTGCCTGCGTGCCTGCCTGATGGGCAGGGCTGGAGGCCTTGGAGAGCAGCGGCCATTGCGGGCACGGGGCTCCCAACAGCTGCCCCCTGGCCCAGCTGGGCCCCACTTGAGGAGGAAGGAGGCTGCCAGCCCTGGCCTGGCTGAGCAGCTCCTGCCTCCTTTGGCTTCTGCTCTGGGCCCCACGCTGGCCACCCCGACAGCCCCTGGGCCAGGCTGTGGGAGGGCTGCTTTGCCCTCACCTGGCTCCCTGCCATCAGGGCCCTCCTGCTCCCTGTCACACATGGCGGCTGTCAGCGCTGAGTCCCTGTGCAGGAACGCCGCTGTCTCCGCCAGGTGCTGGTCCTCTCTCTCTGTGGAGGGAAGAAAAGTGATGGGAGTTTGGAGAACAGGCCCAGAGCTACGAGGGTGCTACTCCCTGGTCAGCCCTGCGTGAGCCCTGCTCCTGTCCGCCTTCTGCTCCCGTCGTCGCGTTCAGGAACACCGCGGTCTCCTCTGGATGTTCCTGCGCTGATTCTGGGAAGGGAGAGGCAGGTGAGCCTGCAGCGCAGGCCCAGAGCTCCGAGGTGTGGGGCCCCTCTGGTCCCTGGGCAGCTGCATCCCTGCCTTACCTTCTCCTCCCGTTGCCAGGTCACACTGACACACGGTCTGAGCCCAGCCTTCCCTTGTGGGGCTTTGGTTGCACGTGTCACAATGGCCACTCTGACATCAGCATCTTGCTCCCAAGATTCACGCAGCCATGGCCTCACATGCCCGGCAGCCACTTGAGGCTGCCCCCTTGGGAACCGCGGTTCTGACATGGTTCCAAGCCTTTGGTCAGCACGGAACCAGGCCAGAGACTCCTGCAGCAAGTGCAGGGTCCAAGCCCAAGCCCCAGGGCAGCCATCGAGGGTGGCACTGTAGGCACAAAGGTGCTGTTCAGGCACGGCCACGCCAGGGCTCCTGCCCCTGGCAGTCGGTTGCCCAGAGAGCTTGTGCAGAGTCTCTTGCACTGCACAGATTCCAAACCTGCTCTTGGTGAACCGATGTTTTCCTCAAGACCTCTCTGCAGTAAACTGAGATGAACCTGATTTCATGCCCGTGCTGATCACTGTTGGGAACAGGAGATAAAGCTGGGGACCACTGCAGCTGCCTCCCAACCTCAATTCTCCTGTCATCTAACGATCTCATGAATTTGACATTTCCTATTAAGCAGAAAAATTAGTATTAAGCTTCTGAGAAAGCTCATCCTTTACACTGACTCTATGGAAACCCGGGAAATTCAATGAAAGATTACCTTGTATCTGACTGGAGAGCTTGCAACAGTGCTCAGCTCAGGAGTCAATTGCTTTTCCCACATTAAAGAACTTTGCCAGTTTTGTCCGTGCTTTCCTTCTAGCAACTATATTGAAAAAAGTCAAGACGGGACACACGCAAACCGTTCTTGTAGAGTTTTCGCATTCACGCCTTTGCAAACACACTCCTGCAAAGTCCAGATCATTGACTGCTAGAACAGTCAGCGGGACCCCAGGGAAACAGGGCAGGGGCTGACAAGCAGAGATACCCTGCACGTGCCTGATGCTGGGGCACCGGGAGTTCACCCATGTTCCTGTCTCCAGGGGAGAGCCCCCTTGGGTGGAAAACAATGCCTTCACTGAACTAGGAGGGAGGCACAGCAGGTGCAATGCCAGGGAATGCCTTTACCCAGGAGGCAGGGTGGAGGCGGAGGAAGAGGGGAGCGTTGGGAAGCTGCACGCGGGGCTCTGCAGGGAACCTGTGTCTCGGCAAGGCATTGAAGCAGAAGGAGCCAGAAGAGCTCAGCCATGCAATCCCGAGCTGTGGACACTTTGTCCTCAGCACCAGGAACCCGTTTGCTTCTCCAGGCCCTGGGAAGTGCTCCGGTGCCTCTCCCGCAAGTTATGCATCGACACACAGCCACCGACTCTTCCTCAACCCTTCTCAGCACTGGACAGCAGGACACAGTAAAATGTTGTCTCTGGTGCATGATCTAATTATTCAAAGTCTAATTATTCAAAGTCCTGCAAAGAAGCAACTTACATTGAAAGCATCCACACCAAAATCCCCAAACCCTGGTACAAATCTTGAACTGACACAAGAAACATGTTCCTATTCAGAAACACAGTGTTGGCTAACATTTTGGCCAATATTTTTTCCTATTAGGTGTTTGAATGGATTTCAAAAGTAACATTTTTTGGCAAGTTCTTCAAGGAACAAGCAGGAAACACGTGTGAACTCGAAAAGAAGATTTATTGGCTTGCTTTCACATCCCTTTTGGAATCCCTATGCTTCATCCAGCATGCAAGAAAATTGTGAAAATCCAACTTCATATTAGGAGAAGTTTCTGAATTTGCAGTTTGCCTCAAAGACTTTCTGTACACAGTTAAGGAACTGGCTCTGGAACTTACAGGGATTGAGTGGTTCCCCTGACTGGACATCACCACATGACCTTACCAAAACAACTATTCTTGCCTCGCAATTTGAGCTCTTCTAGAGGCTTTGTCCTGAGCAACTTTGTTAGGTCCCTCTCTGCTCGGCTGTCGTGCCTGTCCAGGTCCCTCTGGAGGGCAGCACAGCCTTGTGGTGCATCAGCCCCTGCTCCCACTTCTGTGCTATCAGCAAACGTGCTGAGGGAGCGCTCTGTCCCTTCTGCCAGGTCACTGGGGAATAAGGCAAACAAGGCTGGCCCCAGCACAGCCCCCTGAGGTCACAACCCTCTGAGTTTGGAGCTCCACTGTCCACTTCTCCACCCTACTCTCCCTGAACTGCCTCAGGAGCATATTATGGGAGACAGGGACAAAGCCTCGCTGAAGCTCCAGCTGACAACTCAGCCACTGCTCTCCCCGCACAAACCCAGCCAGTCACTGCAGCACAGGTGGCTATGAGATTCCTCAAGCATGGTTTTCCCTTCCTGTTATTCCCGAGCTTTGGAGATGACATCCAGGAGGAGGTGTTGTGTCACCTGTCGGGAGATGGAGGAGAGGCTGATGGGCCTGCAGTTTCTTGGCTTCTTCTTGGTGCCCTTTGGGAAGACTGCAGTGATGCAGGCTTTCCTGCAATGCTCATGCCTCTCTTGCGAAGCATCACCTTCCCTGACTGGCTGAGAGAGCTCCCAGTGCCGGGGCCAGGAGCAGAGATTTCCCCTGGCCCCAAAAGGGAAGGCAGGGCTCAGGCCGTGTGTCAGTGCGACCTGGCAACGGGAGGAGAAGGTAAGGCAGGGATGCAGCTGCCCAGGGACCAGAGGGGCCCCACACCTCGGGGCTCTGGGCCTGTGCTGCAGGCTCACCTGCCTCTCCCTTCCCAGAATCAGCGCAGGAACATCCAGAGGAGACCGCGGTGTTCCTGAACGCGACGATGGGAGCAGAAGGCGTACAGGAGCAGGGCTCACGCAGGGCTGATCAGGGAGTAGCACCCTCATTGCTCTGGGCATGTCCTGCAAATTCCCCACACCCTTCTTCCCTCCACACAGAGACAGGACCAGCACCTCGAGGACACCGTGTTGTTCCTGGACAGGGACTCAGCGCTGACAGCCGCCATGTGCGACAGGCAGCAGGAGGGCCCTGATGGCAGGGAGCCAGGTGAGGGCAAAGCAGCCCTCCTACAGCCTGGCCCAGGGACTGTCAGGGTGGCCAGCGTGGGGCCCAGAGCAGAGGCCAAAGGAGGCAGGAGCTGCTCAGCCAGGCCAGGGCTGGCAGCCTCCTTCCTCCTCAAGTGGGGCCCAGCTGGGCCAGGGGGCCCCGTGCCCGCAATGGCCGCTGCTCTCCAAGGCCTCCAGCCCTGCCCATCAGCCAGGCACGCAGGCAGGGACAGAGCAGCTCTTGGGGTCGATGCTGCGGGCTGAGAGCCCCACAGAGCTGCTCATGCCCGCTGCCATTGGCTCTGTCTCCTGCAGCATGCCTGCTGTGTCGTTGTGTAAAGGCTGACCCCTGTGCTTCCCCAGGCTCTGGCAAGTGCCCCTGTGCTGCTCCTGTGCTGCCCAGGGCACCCACGGGCGTTGCTCGTGCCTGAGAGCGACCAGAACCAGCGGGGAGTGTGACAGCTCCGCTGCTCTGGGCTCGGCTGTCAGGCCAAGCCCCCTGGGCAGGGGGCAGTGTCCTTTTGGGCCTGGCAGAGCCCGTAGGCTCCTGGAGTGCTGGGGGCCCTGCTCCGGCCCAGCCTGGCCCAGGCCTGGGAGGCCTTTGACATTGCTGATTGCCCTCACAGCCTCCAGGGCCGAGCCAGAGCTCAATGGCCCCAGCCTGAGCGGACGGTCTGGACTGGAGCCTTCCCGTGGCTCCCCGGAACCCGAGAGCATCAGCGCCAGCTCAGAAACACTGCCTAACCGGGTTTGACAGTATTTTTTCCTGTTAGGTCCTTGAAAGGATTTAAAAGGTAATGTTGTTTGGCAACTTCTTCAAGGAACAAATACGACATGATTCTTTTCAAGAAAGGTTTTATTAGTTTGGTTTCAGTTTCCATTTGGAATTCTTATGCTTCCTAAGACGATCCAGAAACTAATGAAAACCTAACATATTCCTAGGAGAAGTTTTTGAATCCACTACTCGCAGAAGTCTCTAAATTCACTGTTTCTCTTAAACACTTCCCTTACACCTAGTTAGCTAGCTGCTCCTGTAACAGAGAGAGATGCAGTGATTTACGTGGCTGGACATCACAACATGATGTTACACACACCAGTATACTAACAGCCTTTTGTTCCCTGACAGTTACAAAGCTTCAGGCTCTTCTGGAGGTCCTGAATTAATTTTGCGTGCACATCCATAGCCGTGTTCCCTCCCCATGCTCAGCATTCAGCCACAGTTACCAGGGAACAGATGTTCCATACTCACCTCAAGCAATAATCTACGTCTTTCTTCCCAACCCTCTTATTCTTCACTGAACTCTACAGATCTACAAAAAATTACTTTGGGCCCTCTGCACAAAAGAAAACACAACAGAACACCAATCAATAGGGTTCAACACTTGTGATTCTGCTGCTGCTCCCAACAAACATGAATGAACAACACAACAGTCAAGTCAGAAGCTCTATTCTTCACGTCCCTCCTATTCTCTTGCCCCCCACCACATGTCGGCTCCAACAGAAACGTTCCCTACTGCAGCCTGGTGTACTAAGAAAAATGAAAGACAGCAGCTGTCTCCCTGAACATGCTGAAATCTAAATTGCAGTGAAACAGCAGCTCTTGCATTAAATGCTCAGCAGCAGGATCCCACAGCTGCCCCCCAGAAGCGCTGCCTGCCAAGGGCTGAGATCTCCATTCTAACACACCCTGCAAATCTGATGGGCTGGAAGATTGCAGGGCAGTAACTGTATGAACACAGCCATACATTTCACCAGCGTTATCTAACAAGTCTCAAGAAAGGAACGTCATTTAAGCCTGACTTGAGACTATAGTCTACAAAATAGAACAAGCAATTGTTTTGGCAACCTGTGTAATTTTTGGGGCTGTGTATGTTTTCTTTTGTTGTTGTTGTCTTTGTTTTGAAATAGAAAATTCACTGGCTTCAGAAGAGCAAGCCCCAGATTCACTAGGATGAAGAACCGCACGGACATATGTCGCTGACAAGAACCCACAGCATTCCTAACAGTAACACCAGAAAGACAGGAAAAAGTTAAAAATGATAGACCTACCTGAAAAGATCCCAAATGTCTCGGTAACCTGTCTAGTGACTATTTTTTCCCTAAGCTCTACAAGTTCCTATAGCTATGAGGTAATTATCTGAAAGAAAGGAAAGGCAGAAAGCTGCTCAGCCTTTATTTTTTACCAGGACTGTCTCGTGGGATTCTACCACAACTTTGACCACAAGAAAGGATGGCAAATTTTGACTACAGAGCATTCATAACCAGGAGGCATCTTTTCCTCCTTACTCAAGTCCATTAAGGGTTTAAAAGGGAAAAATATAGAAAAGGGGACTGAACAAGTTGTGTCATACCTCTTAGGCGTTCGTCATCTATGGAGAAGAAGAGAACTCTAGCACTTTCTGTGCGTGGTAGAGAAAGAACCCTAGACAAGTACAAAGGGGTTTTAGCATTCTCAAAGGTCCTATCAAATGCCCTGAGCACAAGTTAGAGCTGTAGTGCCTCAGAGAAATGGTGTACATGGAAGAGCTCTACTCCATAGTATGCAAATAAAGCCTTCTATTAAAGAACCCCACTTTTTACAATAAAATTGACTGTGTCTTTGCCTTTTGGCTCTCACTGCTCAGAGGTGTGCAGTGTCAGTTTCCCATTTTCTCAGTGCTGCCATTAATATTCCCACAGCATCCAACTACTACAGCCAAGTAGACAACAAATACAAATGGAACTTGCCTTCCTTGGTGCTTTTCAATTTCTGACATCTCCGGCTCACCAGCAGCCCCAGACGGGATGTCTTGGAAATGTGAATCCTGTTGCCACCTGACGTTTTCCGGTTTTGTCGTTCCAAGTACGTAAGGCTCTGCAAAACCAGCACCAAAACAGAAAGCAAGTCAAAACCAAATTATTTCTCTGCTTGCCCGGAAAAATTCCTCTTTTCAAGTGAAATATTTACACTGGAGAAGACAGATTTAGGAAGGACAAAATCTTCTTCTCCCTGATTTTCTGAGCTGTAACTCTCCTCCAGGATTTTCCACTTTGTTCTAGGCATCTCCTATGCATTCTTAAACATTTAGCATCACATCCAGAAGACAGTGAATAGCTTCTGAATTCAGCACAAGTGTGGTGGGCTTGTTGCTTTGTGGTGTTGTTTTTTAATATTTTGGGTAACTTGGCACGGTTTCCTTTCATTCCTACCTGACTGAGACTTGATTAAATATTCCTTCATCTGCATTTCATAAGGCCTTATTTTATCCGAGCTTAGGACACCCCAGTGATCCTTCAGTTTCTTTTTTCTGAAGGTCCAGGAATAGAATTCAGTAACTAACAGAATGTTCATGGAGCTTGGGGTCAACTCCAGGATTTTGTTCCTCCCTCTACCTTAACACCCATTTTCCTTAAAATCATGTTGGCTTCCATGTAACTTGGTATGACTGCTGTGCCACCTTCTTCCCTGCTTGAGAAGTTTAGGGGAAGCTTTTTCACCGCTCTGCAAAAATCCCAATGCCTTCTCAAGGCGTGCCTTTCAAAATTCCTGAGATGCAAGCAGGAGTTACCTCTCATTAATCTCCCACAGCCTTGGCAAGCAGCAATGAGGATCAGAATGCTTCAGCAGAAGTACTGACTTCTGCTGCTGAAAATCCTCTGGATTATGACCTTCTTTACACCGTATTGCTCTACAGTGCCTGCCAGAAGCCGTTCCTTAGAAATGGCTCCGTTAGGAGGGTTCTGCTCTTACCTTCTTTGATGCCCAACTCCTCTGTGTCTCCAAAGAAGGAAAACTGGAAAGCACTGGACTCCTGAGTTCTGTCGTTTTCAGGCAAAGGTCCCAGACGTTCGTCTGGGGCAGAGTCCTGTGCATCCTCTTTGTCCCAGCCTGTTTCCACTGTCTTTTCCGGTTTCATCTTTGAAGGTCCAAGCAAGTGTTTTAAATCAGCAGCAGTGTCGCAATCGATTTCTTCAGACACTGAAAGCAGTGTCTCACTCTCTTCTTTCTCCCTCTGCTTTACTGAAGAAAGGCTTTACTGAAATGAGATTGTTTAAGGATAGCGACTCAACACATGTCCTTTTCGAAGACAGCTTCCCTAAGAGCCACCTTGCTCGTCATGTCTCCCTAAAGGTATCCAAGCCATTAAGGATTCACGTTCAAGGGTAAGCAGTGGGGAAATATCTGTCTAAAGACAGGAATGAGTGTCCTTTTTAATCAGCTATGTGCTTAAGTGACTTTTCCCTACACAATACATGGTAACATAGAAATCAAGAATCGTGGAAATGCCAAGAGCTAATTCGGTTTTCCCACAGACCTGCAAGTCTCGAGGTCCCTGTACTGACCCTTCTCACCTTCACTTACGGCAGCAAACAGAGGGACTAGAAAGAAAAGGTGACACTACGTGCTGCTGTTGGAGGTCCCAGTTGAGGCCCGACGTGGCTGGCGGGAGCGGTTGCTCCAGCGCGACGTCCCCGACGGTGTCCCCCTGCGCCTGGGCCTCTCAGCACTTGCTGCTCTCCTCCTGCTCCTGTCCTGGCGACTCCTGGAGCGGACAGGTTGATCCGAGGCTCGACGTTGCACGCAGGAGCGGCTGCGTCTCGGGGACGTCCCTGAGGACGTCTCCCTTCGCCTGGGCCTCTCTGCCCTCGACGTTCTCCTGCCGCTCCTGTCATGGCAACTCCTCGACCGGGCAGGTGGACTCTGGGCATGAGCTTGCTGCCGGGAGCGGCTGTGTCTGCGGGAAGCCCGCGACGGTGTCTCCCTTTGCCTGCGCCTCTCTGCACTTGATGTTCTCCTACTGCTCCTGTCATGGCGACTCCGCGACCGGACGGCCCCATCTGAGGCCCGCCTCTGCTGTTGAGAGCGCCTTCGCCTGCGGTCAGGCCCAGCATGTCTGGAATGGACCCTGTCCTCAGGGCCCGTCCAGCTGCTGGATCTTGCCCTTGGTGTGCGTGCGCTGCCGGTGTCTGCCAAGGAAGAAACTGCATGCCGGGGGCTTCTGTGGCTGCTGGTCCCTGGAGTTGGAGACTGGGGAGCCAGACCCGATGGCACTGCGCTGCTGGAGCTCGGCCTGATGGCCTCGGATTCTGAAAGGCCGTGAGCAGGCTCCAGTCCTGACTGTCTGATCCGGCTGGGGCCATTGAGCTCTGGCTGCTCATCCCTGGGGGCTGTAAAGCCAAACAGGAATGTCAGAGGCCTCCCAGGCCATGCCCAACCAGAACACTGCCCCCAGCCCTCCAGGAGCCCATGGGCTTTGCCGTGCCCAGCCTGGGCACTGGCCCCAGCCCAGGGACACCCGCCTGCTTTGCCTCATACCTGTGCCGAGACCAGCACAGCTGTCACACTCCCAGCGGGTTCTCCTCACTGTCAGGCCAGAGCAGCGCCTGTGGGTGCCCTCGGCAGCACAGGAGGAGCACAGGAGCAGCTTCCAGGGCCTGGGGAAGCAAACGGGTTGATGGCTCTGAGAACAAAGTGTCCCAGCACGGGATTGTGCAGCCGAGCACCACTGGCTCCTTCCGCTTTGAGCCCTTCCTGAGACACAGGTTCCCTGCAGAGCCCCGGGTGCAGCTTCCCAACTCACCCCTCTTCCTCTGCCTCCTCCCTGCCTCCTGGGTAAAGGCATTCCCTGGCATTGCACCTGCTGTGACGCACTCTCAGATCCGCGAAGGCGTCGTTGTCCTCCCATGTTGGCAGTCTGATGGGGAAAGGAAAAGCTCATGTGTTTCTGCTGCCCTGACCGCATGGACGTAACAGGGTGTCCCTGCTCTTCCTCCAATGCTTTTCCAAGTCCCGTGAGAAGCGCAAGTCCAGACTCCCTGGATGGGGCAGGGCCTGGACTGCTGGGGCAGGGCCTGGCACAGCACGGCACTTGCACCCTCCTGTCTTGTGAGCCCCGCAGAAGGACACCAACCTGAAGGGGATGCGGATTCCCATGATGAACATTTCGACAGCGAACATGCCATCGTCTCTGCAGAGGGGGCAGCAGAAGGAGAAAAAACCAGCACGCATGGCCTGTCCCTGCAGGGCAAACAGAAGCAGTGTGAGCCAGGCCCTGGTGCTGCTGAGCACCTGCTGTGTCCCAGGCCTGAGGGCATGGCTCCCACCTGGAGGCAGTCCCTGTGGAACCAGGCTCTTTGGCACGTTGGGCACACTATGGTGGTAAAGGTCATTCTGTCTTCCACTGGCTCCATGCAGATGGGGCATTCGGTGCCCGGCTCTGGAGTCACCTGCACCATCTGCTCTGGACGGTGCTCAGGGCAGTAGGACCTGGGGGCAAAAGGACGGGCATAATGAGAAAGTCTTGGTCCTTCCCCAAGGGTGGCCAGAAGGGGAGAGGAGCTACCTGTATGGGGCAATGTACTGCGTAACACAGCCGCCCTCCTTGGCACAGGGCAGGTGGAACCATCTGTCGCAGCCTTCCTCGCAGCACATGATGGTGGCCCCGCTCTGGCCGCAGACGCAGCAGTGCTGGAATGAGCCAGGCAGCCCCATCAGCGGCAGCCTCGGGGCCTCCCCAGGCAGCCCCAGGGCTGCGGGCAGGGAGCAGGATGGGGCTGCTGCTGGCTCTCAGCCCACAGAGCCAGCTGGTGGAGGAAGCACCTGTGCCAGGGCCTCTTTGGAGCTGCTGGGAGCCAGACTTTGTCCCACAGCTGGCTGCATGGCCGGCCTTTCTTGCTGGGGCTCTGGGCTAAGCTCTGGCAAACGTCTCCTGGCACAAATGTCCCTGCTCTTTTGCCAGGCTCTCACCTTCTGTGCCGCCCGCCTGACTGCACATTGGATATCTTGAGGAAGAAAACCCAGGAATCCAACCTGTTTCTTTTCTTGCCGGAAAAGAAGAGTGGCAAAATACTGCAGAAAAGGGGAAGAGGTGATGAAGACAGGGTGGCAGGGACTGCCCATTGCAATGCGGGAGGGAGTGCCCGGAGCCACTCACCAGGCAGAACATGTGGGCACAGAGCCCGTATTTCTCCCGTCTGTTTCCGCAGGTGTCCGGGTCAGCGTCCACACGATGACACAAAACGCATGCTGCAGGGGACAGAGCCAATGGCAGCGGGCGTCAGCAGCTCTGTGGGGCTCTCAGCCCGCAGCATCGACCCCAAGAGCTGCTCTGTCCCTGCCTGCGTGCCTGCCTGATGGGCAGGGCTGGAGGCCTTGGAGAGCAGCGGCCATTGCGGGCACGGGGCTCCCAACAGCTGCCCCCTGGCCCAGCTGGGCCCCACTTGAGGAGGAAGGAGGCTGCCAGCCCTGGCCTGGCTGAGCAGCTCCTGCCTCCTTTGGCTTCTGCTCTGGGCCCCACGCTGGCCACCCCGACAGCCCCTGGGCCAGGCTGTGGGAGGGGCTGCTTTGCCCTCACCTGGCTCCCTGCCATCAGGGCCCTCCTGCTCCCTGTCACACATGGCGGCTGTCAGCGCTGAGTCCCTGTGCAGGAACGCCGCTGTCTCCGCCAGGTGCTGGTCCTCTCTCTCTGTGGAGGGAAGAAAAGTGATGGGAGTTTGGAGAACAGGCCCAGAGCTACGAGGGTGCTACTCCCTGGTCAGCCCTGCGTGAGCCCTGCTCCTGTCCGCCTTCTGCTCCCGTCGTCGCGTTCAGGAACACCGCGGTCTCCTCTGGATGTTCCTGCGCTGATTCTGGGAAGGGAGAGGCAGGTGAGCCTGCAGCACAGGCCCAGAGCTCCGAGGTGTGGGGCCCCTCTGGTCCCTGGGCAGCTGCATCCCTGCCTTACCTTCTCCTCCCGTTGCCAGGTCGCACTGACACACGGCCTGAGCCCAGCCTTCCCTTGTGGGGCTTTGGTTGCACGTGTCACAATGGCCACTCTGACATCAGCATCTTGCTCCCAAGATTCACGCAGCCATGGCCTCACATGCCCGGCAGCCACTTGAGGCCGCCCCCTTGGGAACCGCGGTTCTGACATGGTTCCAAGCCTTTGGTCAGCACGGAACCAGGCCAGAGACTCCTGCAGCAAGTGCAGGGTCCAAGCCCAGGCCCCAGGGTAGCCATCGAGGGTGGCACTGTAGGCACAAAGGTGCTGTTCAGGCACGGCCACGCCAGGGCTCCTGCCCCTGGCAGTCGGTTGCCCAGAGAGCTTGTGCAGAGTCTCTTGCACTGCACAGATTCCAAACCTGCTCTTGGTGAACCGATGTTTTCCTCAAGACCTCTCTGCAGTAAACTGAGATGAACCTGATTTCATGCCCGTGCTGATCACTGTTGGGAACAGGAGATAAAGCTGGGGACCACTGCAGCTGCCTCCCAACCTCAATTCTCCTGTCATCTAACGATCTCATGAATTTGACATTTCCTATTAAGCGGAAAAATTACTATTAAGCTTCTGAGAAAGCTCATCCTTTACACTGACTCTATGGAAACCCGGGAAATTCAATGAAAGATTACCTTGTATCTGACTGGAGAGCTTGCTACAGTGCTCAGCTCAGGAGCCAATTGCTTTTCCCACATTAAAGAACTTTGCCAGTTTTGTCCGTGCTTTCCTTCTAGCAACTATATTGAAAAAAGTCAAGACGGGACACACGCAAACCGTTCTTGTAGAGTTTTCGCATTCACGCCTTTGCAAACACGCTCCTGCAAAGTCCAGATCATTGACTGCTAGAACAGTCAGCGGGACCCCAGGGAAACAGGGCAGGGGCTGACAAGCAGAGATACCCTGCACGTGCCTGATGCTGGGGCACCGGGAGTTCACCCATGTTCCTGTCTCCAGGGGAGAGCCCCCTTGGGTGGAAAACAATGCCTTCACTGAACTAGGAGGGAGGCACAGCAGGTGCAATGCCAGGGAATGCCTTTACCCAGGAGGCAGGGTGGAGGCGGAGGAAGAGGGGAGCGTTGGGAAGCTGCACGCGGGGCTCTGCAGGGAACCTGTGTCTCGGCAAGGCATTGAAGCAGAAGGAGCCAGAAGAGCTCAGCCATGCAATCCCGAGCTGTGGACACTTTGTCCTCAGCACCAGGAACCCGTTTGCTTCTCCAGGCCCTGGGAAGTGCTCCGGTGCCTCTCCCGCAAGTTATGCATCGACACACAGCCACCGACTCTTCCTCAACCCTTCTCAGCACTGGACAGCAGGACACAGTAAAATGTTGTCTCTGGTGCATGATCTAATTATTCAAAGTCTAATTATTCAAAGTCCTGCAAAGAAGCAACTTACATTGAAAGCATCCACACCAAAATCCCCAAACCCTGGTACAAATCTTGAACTGACACAAGAAACATGTTCCTATTCAGAAACACAGTGTTGGCTAACATTTTGGCCAATATTTTTTCCTATTAGGTGTTTGAATGGATTTCAAAAGTAACATTTTTTGGCAAGTTCTTCAAGGAACAAGCAGGAAACACGTGTGAACTCGAAAAGAAGATTTATTGGCTTGCTTTCACATCCCTTTTGGAATCCCTATGCTTCATCCAGCATGCAAGAAAATTGTGAAAATCCAACTTCATATTAGGAGAAGTTTCTGAATTTGCAGTTTGCCTCAAAGACTTTCTGTACACAGTTAAGGAACTGGCTCTGGAACTTACAGGGATTGAGTGGTTCCCCTGACTGGACATCACCACATGACCTTACCAAAACAACTATTCTTGCCTCGCAATTTGAGCTCTTCTAGAGGCTTTGTCCTGAGCAACTTTGTTAGGTCCCTCTCTGCTCGGCTGTCGAGCCTGTCCAGGTCCCTCTGGAGGGCAGCACAGCCTTGTGGTGCATCAGCCCCTGCTCCCACTTCTGTGCTATCAGCAAACGTGCTGAGGGAGCGCTCTGTCCCTTCTGCCAGGTCACTGGGGAATAAGGCAAACAAGGCTGGCCCCAGCACAGCCCCCTGAGGTCACAACCCTCTGAGTTTGGAGCTCCACTGTCCACTTCTCCACCCTACTCTCCCTGAACTGCCTCAGGAGCATATTATGGGAGACAGGGACAAAGCCTCGCTGAAGCTCCAGCTGACAACTCAGCCACTGCTCTCCCCGCACAAACCCAGCCAGTCACTGCAGCACAGGTGGCTATGAGATTCCTCAAGCATGGTTTTCCCTTCCTGTTATTCCCGAGCTTTGGAGATGACATCCAGGAGGAGGTGTTGTGTCACCTGTCGGGAGATGGAGGAGAGGCTGATGGGCCTGCAGTTTCTTGGCTTCTTCTTGGTGCCCTTTGGGAAGACTGCAGTGATGCAGGCTTTCCTGCAATGCTCATGCCTCTCTTGCGAAGCATCACCTTCCCTGACTGGCTGAGAGAGCTCCCAGTGCCGGGGCCAGGAGCGGAGATTTCCCCTGGCCTCAAAAGGGAAGGCAGGGCTCAGGCCGTGTGTCAGTGCGACCTGACAACGGGAGGAGAAGGTAAGGCAGGGATGCAGCTGCCCAGGGACCAGAGGGGCCCCACACCTCGGGGCTCTGGGCCTGTGCTGCAGGCTCACCTGCCTCTCCCTTCCCAGAATCAGCGCAGGAACATCCAGAGGAGACCGCGGTGTTCCTGAACGCGACGACGGGAGCAGAAGGCGGACAGGAGCAGGGCTCACGCAGGGCTGATCAGGGAGTAGCACCCTCATTGCTCTGGGCATGTCCTGCAAATTCCCCACACCCTTCTTCCCTCCACAGAGAGACAGCACCAGCACCTCGAGGACACCGTGTTGTTCCTGGACAGGGACTCAGCGCTGACAGCCGCCATGTGCGACAGGGAGCAGGAGGGCCCTGATGGCAGGGAGCCAGGTGAGGGCAAAGCAGCCCTCCCACAGCCTGGCCCAGGGGCTGTCGGGGTGGCCAGCGTGGGGCCCAGAGCAGAGGCCAAAGGAGGCAGGAGCTGCTCAGCCAGGCCAGGGCTGGCAGCCTCCTTCCTCCTCAAGTGGGGCCCAGCTGGGCCAGGGGGCAGCTGTTGGGAGCCCCGTGCCCGCAATGGCCGCTGCTCTCCAAGGCCTCCAGCCCTGCCCATCAGGCAGGCACGCAGGCAGGGACAGAGCAGCTCTTGGGGTCGATGCTGCGGGCTGAGAGCCCCACAGAGCTGCTCATGCCCGCTGCCATTGGCTCTGTCCCCTGCAGCATGCCTGCTGTGTCGTTGTGTAAAGGCTGACCCCTGTGCTTCCCCAGGCCCTGGCAAGTGCCCCTGTGCTGCTCCTGTGCTGCCCAGGGCACCCACGGGCGTTGCTCGTGCCTGAGAGCGACCAGAACCAGCGGGGAGTGTGACAGCTCCGCTGCTCTGGGCTCGGCTGTCAGGCCAAGACACCCCTGGGCAGGGGGCAGTGTCCTTTTGGGCCTGGCAGAGCCCGTAGCCTCCTGGAGGGCTGGGGGCACTGCTCCGGCCCAGCCTGGCCCAGGCCTGGGAGGCCTTTGACATTGCTGATTGCCCTCACAGCCTCCAGGGCCGAGCCAGAGCTCAATGGCCCCAGCCTGAGCGGACGGTCTGGACTGGAGCCTTCCCGTGGCTCCCCGGAACCCGAGAGCATCAGCGCCAGCTCAGAAACACTGCCTAACCGGGTTTGACAGTATTTTTTCCTGTTAGGTCCTTGAAAGGATTTAAAAGGTAATGTTGTTTGGCAACTTCTTCAAGGAACAAATACGACATGATTCTTTTCAAGAAAGGTTTTATTAGTTTGGTTTCAGTTTCCATTTGGAATTCTTATGCTTCCTAAGACGATCCAGAAACTAATGAAAACCTAACATATTCCTAGGAGAAGTTTTTGAATCCACTACTCGCAGAAGTCTCTAAATTCACTGTTTCTCTTAAACACTTCCCTTACACCTAGTTAGCTAGCTGCTCCTGTAACAGAGAGAGATGCAGTGATTTACGTGGCTGGACATCACAACATGATGTTACACACACCAGTATACTAACAGCCTTTTGTTCCCTGACAGTTACAAAGCTTCAGGCTCTTCTGGAGGTCCTGAATTAATTTTGCGTGCACATCCATAGCTGTGTTCCCTCCCCATGCTCAGCATTCAGCCACAGTTACCAGGGAACAGATGTTCCATACTCACCTCAAGCAATAATCTACGTCTTTCTTCCCAACCCTCTTATTCTTCACTGAACTCTACAGATCTACAAAAAATTACTTTGGGCCCTCTGCACAAAAGAAAACACAACAGAACACCAATCAATAGGGTTCAACACTTGTGATTCTGCTGCTGCTCCCAACAAACATGAATGAACAACACAACAGTCAAGTCAGAAGCTCTATTCTTCACGTCCCTCCTATTCTCTTGCCCCCCACCACATGTCGGCTCCAACAGAAACGTTCCCTACTGCAGCCTGGTGTACTAAGAAAAATGAAAGACAGCAGCTGTCTCCCTGAACATGCTGAAATCTAAATTGCAGTGAAACAGCAGCTCTTGCATTAAATGCTCAGCAGCAGGATCCCACAGCTGCCCCCCAGAAGCGCTGCCTGCCAAGGGCTGAGATTTCCATTCTAACACACCCTGCAAATCTGATGGGCTGGAAGATTGCAGGGCAGTAACTGTATGAACACAGCCATACATTTCACCAGCGTTATCTAACAAGTCTCAAGAAAGGAACGTCATTTAAGCCTGACTTGAGACTATAGTCTACAAAATAAAACAAGCAATTGTTTTGGCAACCTGTGTAATTTTTGCGGCTGTGTATGTTTTCTTTTGTTGTTGTTGTCTTTGTTTTGAAATAGAAAATTCACTGGCTTCAGAAGAGCAAGCCCCAGATTCACTAGGATGAAGAACCGCACGGACATATGTCGCTGACAAGAACCCTCAGCATTCCTAACAGTAACACCAGAAAGACAGGAAAAAGTTAAAAATGATAGACCTACCTGAAAAGATCCCAAATGTCTCGGTAACCTGTCTAGTGACTATTTTTTCCCTAAGCTCTACAAGTTCCTATAGCTATGAGGTAATTATCTGAAAGAAAGGAAAGGCAGAAAGCTGCTCAGCCTTTATTTTTTACCAGGACTGTCTCGTGGGATTCTACCACAACTTTGACCACAAGAAAGGATGGCAAATTTTGACTACAGAGCATTCATAACCAGGAGGCATCTTTTCCTCCTTACTCAAGTCCATTAAGGGTTTAAAAGGGAAAAATATAGAAAAGGGGACTGAACAAGTTGTGTCATACCTCTTAGGCGTTCGTCATCTATGGAGAAGAAGAGAACTCTAGCACTTTCTGTGCGTGGTAGAGAAAGAACCCTAGACAAGTACAAAGGGGTTTTAGCATTCTCAAAGGTCCTATCAAATGCCCTGAGCACAAGTTAGAGCTGTAGTGCCTCAGAGAAATGGTGTACATGGAAGAGCTCTACTCCATAGTATGCAAATAAAGCCTTCTATTAAAGAACCCCACTTTTTACAATAAAATTGACTGTGTCTTTGCCTTTTGGCTCTCACTGCTCAGAGGTGTGCAGTGTCAGTTTCCCATTTTCTCAGTGCTGCCATTAATATTCCCACAGCATCCAACTACTACAGCCAAGTAGACAACAAATACAAATGGAACTTGCCTTCCTTGGTGCTTTTCAATTTCTGACATCTCCGGCTCACCAGCAGCCCCAGACGGGATGTCTTGGAAATGTGAATCCTGTCGCCACCTGACGTTTTCCGGTTTTGTCGTTCCAAGTACGTAAGGCTCTGCAAAACCAGCACCAAAACAGAAAGCAAGTCAAAACCAAATTATTTCTCTGCTTGCCCGGAAAAATTCCTCTTTTCAAGTGAAATATTTACACTGGAGAAGACAGATTTAGGAAGGACAAAATCTTCTTCTCCCTGATTTTCTGAGCTGTAGCTCTCCTCCAGGATTTTCCACTTTGTTCTAGGCATCTCCTATGCATTCTTAAACATTTAGCATCACATCCAGAAGACAGTGAATAGCTTCTGAATTCAGCACAAGTGTGGTGGGCTTGTTGCTTTGTGGTGTTGTTTTTTAATATTTTGGGTAACTTGGCACGGTTTCCTTTCATTCCTACCTGACTGAGACTTGATTAAATATTCCTTCATCTGCATTTCATAAGGCCTTATTTTATCCGAGCTTAGGACACCCCAGTGATCCTTCAGTTTCTTTTTTCTGAAGGTCCAGGAATAGAATTCAGTAACTAACAGAATGTTCATGGAGCTTGGGGTCAACTCCAGGATTTTGTTCCTCCCTCTACCTTAACACCCATTTTCCTTAAAATCCTGTTGGCTTCCATGTAA
This sequence comes from Cyanistes caeruleus, assembly GCF_971803275.1. Classification (NCBI taxonomy): domain Eukaryota; kingdom Metazoa; phylum Chordata; class Aves; order Passeriformes; family Paridae; genus Cyanistes; species Cyanistes caeruleus. The sequence continues at coordinate 77,188 of NW_028256015.1, read as the reverse complement.
CTTGGTATGACTGCTGTGCCACCTTTTTCCCTGCTTGAGAAGTTTAGGGGAAGCTTTTTCACCGCTCTGCAAAAATCCCAATGCCTTCTCAAGGCGTGCCTTTCAAAATTCCTGAGATGCAAGCAGGAGTTACCTCTCATTAATCTCCCACAGCCTTGGCAAGCAGCAATGAGGATCAGAATGCTTCAGCAGAAGTACTGACTTCTGCTGCTGAAAATCCTCTGGATTATGACCTTCTTCACACCGTATTGCTCTACAGTGCCTGCCAGAAGCCGTTCCTTAGAAATGGCTCCGTTAGGAGGGTTCTGCTCTTACCTTCTTTGATGCCCAACTCCTCTGTGTCTCCAAAGAAGGAAAACTGGAAAGCACTGGACTCCTGAGTTCTGTCGTTTTCAGGCAAAGGTCCCAGACGTTCGTCTGGGGCAGAGTCCTGTGCATCCTCTTTGTCCCAGCCTGTTTCCACTGTCTTTTCCGGTTTCATCTTTGAAGGTCCAAGCAAGTGTTTTAAATCAGCAGCAGTGTCGCAATCGATTTCTTCAGACACTGAAAGCAGTGTCTCACTCTCTTCTTTCTCCCTCTGCTTTACTGAAGAAAGGCTTTACTGAAATGAGATTGTTTAAGGATAGCGACTCAACACATGTCCTTTTCAAAGACAGCTTCCCTAAGAGCCACCTTGCTCGTCATGTCTCCCTAAAGGTATCCAAGCCATTAAGGATTCACGTTCAAGGGTAAGCAGTGGGGAAATATCTGTCTAAAGACAGGAATGAGTGTCCTTTTTAATCAGCTATGTGCTTAAGTGACTTTTCCCTACACAATACATGGTAACATAGAAATCAAGAATCGTGGAAATGCCAAGAGCTAATTCGGTTTTCCCACAGACCTGCAAGTCTCGAGGTCCCTGTACTGACCCTTCTCACCTTCACTTACGGCAGCAAACAGAGGGACTAGAAAGAAAAGGTGACACTACGTGCTGCTGTTGGAGGTCCCAGTTGAGGCCCGACGTGGCTGGCGGGAGCGGTTGCTCCAGCGCGACGTCCCCGACGGTGTCCCCCTGCGCCTGGGCCTCTCAGCACTTGCTGCTCTCCTCCTGCTCCTGTCCTGGCGACTCCTGGAGCGGACAGGTTGATCCGAGGCTCGACGTTGCACGCAGGAGCGGCTGCGTCTCGGGGACGTCCCTGAGGACGTCTCCCTTCGCCTGGGCCTCTCTGCCCTCGACGTTCTCCTGCCGCTCCTGTCATGGCAACTCCTCGACCGGGCAGGTGGACTCTGGGCATGAGCTTGCTGCCGGGAGCGGCTGTGTCTGCGGGAAGCCCGCGACGGTGTCTCCCTTTGCCTGCGCCTCTCTGCACTTGATGTTCTCCTACTGCTCCTGTCATGGCGACTCCGCGACCGGACGGCCCCATCTGAGGCCCGCCTCTGCTGTTGAGAGCGCCTTCGCCTGCGGTCAGGCCCAGCATGTCTGGAATGGACCCTGTCCTCAGGGCCCGTCCAGCTGCTGGATCTTGCCCTTGGTGTGCGTGCGCTGCCGGTGTCTGCCAAGGAAGAAACTGCATGCCGGGGGCTTCTGTGGCTGCTGGTCCCTGGAGTTGGAGACTGGGGAGCCAGACCCGATGGCACTGCGCTGCTGGAGCTCGGCCTGATGGCCTCGGATTCTGAAAGGCCGTGAGCAGGCTCCAGTCCTGACTGTCTGATCCGGCTGGGGCCATTGAGCTCTGGCTGCTCATCCCTGGGGGCTGTAAAGCCAAACAGGAATGTCAGAGGCCTCCCAGGCCATGCCCAACCAGAACACTGCCCCCAGCCCTCCAGGAGCCCATGGGCTTTGCCGTGCCCAGCCTGGGCACTGGCCCCAGCCCAGGGACACCCGCCTGCTTTGCCTCATACCTGTGCCGAGACCAGCACAGCTGTCACACTCCCAGCGGGTTCTCCTCACTGTCAGGCCAGAGCAGCGCCTGTGGGTGCCCTCGGCAGCACAGGAGGAGCACAGGAGCAGCTTCCAGGGCCTGGGGAAGCAAACGGGTTGATGGCTCTGAGAACAAAGTGTCCCAGCACGGGATTGTGCAGCCGAGCACCACTGGCTCCTTCCGCTTTGAGCCCTTCCTGAGACACAGGTTCCCTGCAGAGCCCCGGGTGCAGCTTCCCAACTCACCCCTCTTCCTCTGCCTCCTCCCTGCCTCCTGGGTAAAGGCATTCCCTGGCATTGCACCTGCTGTGACGCACTCTCAGATCCGCGAAGGCGTCGTTGTCCTCCCATGTTGGCAGTCTGATGGGGAAAGGAAAAGCTCATGTGTTTCTGCTGCCCTGACCGCGTGGACGTAACAGGGTGTCCCTGCTCTTCCTCCAATGCTTTTCCAAGTCCCGTGAGAAGCGCAAGTCCAGACTCCCTGGATGGGGCAGGGCCTGGACTGCTGGGGCAGGGCCTGGCACAGCACGGCACTTGCACCCTCCTGTCTTGTGAGCCCCGCAGAAGGACACCAACCTGAAGGGGATGCGGATTCCCATGATGAACATTTCGACAGCGAACATGCCATCGTCTCTGCAGAGGGGGCAGCAGAAGGAGAAAAAACCAGCACGCATGGCCTGTCCCTGCAGGGCAAACAGAAGCAGTGTGAGCCAGGCCCTGGTGCTGCTGAGCACCTGCTGTGTCCCAGGCCTGAGGGCATGGCTCCCACCTGGAGGCAGTCCCTGTGGAACCAGGCTCTTTGGCACGTTGGGCACACTATGGTGGTAAAGGTCATTCTGTCTTCCACTGGCTCCATGCAGATGGGGCATTCGGTGCCCGGCTCTGGAGTCACCTGCACCATCTGCTCTGGACGGTGCTCAGGGCAGTAGGACCTGGGGGCAAAAGGACGGGCATAATGAGAAAGTCTTGGTCCTTCCCCAAGGGTGGCCAGAAGGGGAGAGGAGCTACCTGTATGGGGCAATGTACTGCGTAACACAGCCGCCCTCCTTGGCACAGGGCAGGTGGAACCATCTGTCGCAGCCTTCCTCGCAGCACATGATGGTGGCCCCGCTCTGGCCGCAGACGCAGCAGTGCTGGAATGAGCCAGGCAGCCCCATCAGCGGCAGCCTCGGGGCCTCCCCAGGCAGCCCCAGGGCTGCGGGCAGGGAGCAGGATGGGGCTGCTGCTGGCTCTCAGCCCACAGAGCCAGCTGGTGGAGGAAGCACCTGTGCCAGGGCCTCTTTGGAGCTGCTGGGAGCCAGACTTTGTCCCACAGCTGGCTGCATGGCCGGCCTTTCTTGCTGGGGCTCTGGGCTAAGCTCTGGCAAACGTCTCCTGGCACAAATGTCCCTGCTCTTTTGCCAGGCTCTCACCTTCTGTGCCGCCCGCCTGACTGCACATTGGATATCTTGAGGAAGAAAACCCAGGAATCCAACCTGTTTCTTTTCTTGCCGGAAAAGAAGAGTGGCAAAATACTGCAGAAAAGGGGAAGAGGTGATGAAGACAGGGTGGCAGGGACTGCCCATTGCAATGCGGGAGGGAGTGCCCGGAGCCACTCACCAGGCAGAACATGTGGGCACAGAGCCCGTATTTCTCCCGTCTGTTTCCGCAGGTGTCCGGGTCAGCGTCCACACGATGACACAAAACGCATGCTGCAGGGGACAGAGCCAATGGCAGCGGGCGTCAGCAGCTCTGTGGGGCTCTCAGCCCGCAGCATCGACCCCAAGAGCTGCTCTGTCCCTGCCTGCGTGCCTGCCTGATGGGCAGGGCTGGAGGCCTTGGAGAGCAGCGGCCATTGCGGGCACGGGGCTCCCAACAGCTGCCCCCTGGCCCAGCTGGGCCCCACTTGAGGAGGAAGGAGGCTGCCAGCCCTGGCCTGGCTGAGCAGCTCCTGCCTCCTTTGGCTTCTGCTCTGGGCCCCACGCTGGCCACCCCGACAGCCCCTGGGCCAGGCTGTGGGAGGGGCTGCTTTGCCCTCACCTGGCTCCCTGCCATCAGGGCCCTCCTGCTCCCTGTCACACATGGCGGCTGTCAGCGCTGAGTCCCTGTGCAGGAACGCCGCTGTCTCCGCCAGGTGCTGGTCCTCTCTCTCTGTGGAGGGAAGAAAAGTGATGGGAGTTTGGAGAACAGGCCCAGAGCTACGAGGGTGCTACTCCCTGGTCAGCCCTGCGTGAGCCCTGCTCCTGTCCGCCTTCTGCTCCCGTCGTCGCGTTCAGGAACACCGCGGTCTCCTCTGGATGTTCCTGCGCTGATTCTGGGAAGGGAGAGGCAGGTGAGCCTGCAGCACAGGCCCAGAGCTCCGAGGTGTGGGGCCCCTCTGGTCCCTGGGCAGCTGCATCCCTGCCTTACCTTCTCCTCCCGTTGCCAGGTCGCACTGACACACGGCCTGAGCCCAGCCTTCCCTTGTGGGGCTTTGGTTGCACGTGTCACAATGGCCACTCTGACATCAGCATCTTGCTCCCAAGATTCACGCAGCCATGGCCTCACATGCCCGGCAGCCACTTGAGGCCGCCCCCTTGGGAACCGCGGTTCTGACATGGTTCCAAGCCTTTGGTCAGCACGGAACCAGGCCAGAGACTCCTGCAGCAAGTGCAGGGTCCAAGCCCAGGCCCCAGGGTAGCCATCGAGGGTGGCACTGTAGGCACAAAGGTGCTGTTCAGGCACGGCCACGCCAGGGCTCCTGCCCCTGGCAGTCGGTTGCCCAGAGAGCTTGTGCAGAGTCTCTTGCACTGCACAGATTCCAAACCTGCTCTTGGTGAACCGATGTTTTCCTCAAGACCTCTCTGCAGTAAACTGAGATGAACCTGATTTCATGCCCGTGCTGATCACTGTTGGGAACAGGAGATAAAGCTGGGGACCACTGCAGCTGCCTCCCAACCTCAATTCTCCTGTCATCTAACGATCTCATGAATTTGACATTTCCTATTAAGCGGAAAAATTACTATTAAGCTTCTGAGAAAGCTCATCCTTTACACTGACTCTATGGAAACCCGGGAAATTCAATGAAAGATTACCTTGTATCTGACTGGAGAGCTTGCTACAGTGCTCAGCTCAGGAGCCAATTGCTTTTCCCACATTAAAGAACTTTGCCAGTTTTGTCCGTGCTTTCCTTCTAGCAACTATATTGAAAAAAGTCAAGACGGGACACACGCAAACCGTTCTTGTAGAGTTTTCGCATTCACGCCTTTGCAAACACGCTCCTGCAAAGTCCAGATCGTTGACTGCTAGAACAGTCAGCGGGACCCCAGGGAAACAGGGCAGGGGCTGACAAGCAGAGATACCCTGCACGTGCCTGATGCTGGGGCACCGGGAGTTCACCCATGTTCCTGTCTCCAGGGGAGAGCCCCCTTGGGTGGAAAACAATGCCTTCACTGAACTAGGAGGGAGGCACAGCAGGTGCAATGCCAGGGAATGCCTTTACCCAGGAGGCAGGGTGGAGGCGGAGGAAGAGGGGAGCGTTGGGAAGCTGCACGCGGGGCTCTGCAGGGAACCTGTGTCTCGGCAAGGCATTGAAGCAGAAGGAGCCAGAAGAGCTCAGCCATGCAATCCCGAGCTGTGGACACTTTGTCCTCAGCACCAGGAACCCGTTTGCTTCTCCAGGCCCTGGGAAGTGCTCCGGTGCCTCTCCCGCAAGTTATGCATCGACACACAGCCACCGACTCTTCCTCAACCCTTCTCAGCACTGGACAGCAGGACACAGTAAAATGTTGTCTCTGGTGCATGATCTAATTATTCAAAGTCTAATTATTCAAAGTCCTGCAAAGAAGCAACTTACATTGAAAGCATCCACACCAAAATCCCCAAACCCTGGTACAAATCTTGAACTGACACAAGAAACATGTTCCTATTCAGAAACACAGTGTTGGCTAACATTTTGGCCAATATTTTTTCCTATTAGGTGTTTGAATGGATTTCAAAAGTAACATTTTTTGGCAAGTTCTTCAAGGAACAAGCAGGAAACACGTGTGAACTCGAAAAGAAGATTTATTGGCTTGCTTTCACATCCCTTTTGGAATCCCTATGCTTCATCCAGCATGCAAGAAAATTGTGAAAATCCAACTTCATATTAGGAGAAGTTTCTGAATTTGCAGTTTGCCTCAAAGACTTTCTGTACACAGTTAAGGAACTGGCTCTGGAACTTACAGGGATTGAGTGGTTCCCCTGACTGGACATCACCACATGACCTTACCAAAACAACTATTCTTGCCTCGCAATTTGAGCTCTTCTAGAGGCTTTGTCCTGAGCAACTTTGTTAGGTCCCTCTCTGCTCGGCTGTCGAGCCTGTCCAGGTCCCTCTGGAGGGCAGCACAGCCTTGTGGTGCATCAGCCCCTGCTCCCACTTCTGTGCTATCAGCAAACGTGCTGAGGGAGCGCTCTGTCCCTTCTGCCAGGTCACTGGGGAATAAGGCAAACAAGGCTGGCCCCAGCACAGCCCCCTGAGGTCACAACCCTCTGAGTTTGGAGCTCCACTGTCCACTTCTCCACCCTACTCTCCCTGAACTGCCTCAGGAGCATATTATGGGAGACAGGGACAAAGCCTCGCTGAAGCTCCAGCTGACAACTCAGCCACTGCTCTCCCCGCACAAACCCAGCCAGTCACTGCAGCACAGGTGGCTATGAGATTCCTCAAGCATGGTTTTCCCTTCCTGTTATTCCCGAGCTTTGGAGATGACATCCAGGAGGAGGTGTTGTGTCACCTGTCGGGAGATGGAGGAGAGGCTGATGGGCCTGCAGTTTCTTGGCTTCTTCTTGGTGCCCTTTGGGAAGACTGCAGTGATGCAGGCTTTCCTGCAATGCTCATGCCTCTCTTGCGAAGCATCACCTTCCCTGACTGGCTGAGAGAGCTCCCAGTGCCGGGGCCAGGAGCAGAGATTTCCCCTGGCCTCAAAAGGGAAGGCAGGGCTCAGGCCGTGTGTCAGTGCGACCTGACAACGGGAGGAGAAGGTAAGGCAGGGATGCAGCTGCCCAGGGACCAGAGGGGCCCCACACCTCGGGGCTCTGGGCCTGTGCTGCAGGCTCACCTGCCTCTCCCTTCCCAGAATCAGCGCAGGAACATCCAGAGGAGACCGCGGTGTTCCTGAACGCGACGACGGGAGCAGAAGGCGGACAGGAGCAGGGCTCACGCAGGGCTGATCAGGGAGTAGCACCCTCATTGCTCTGGGCATGTCCTGCAAATTCCCCACACCCTTCTTCCCTCCACACAGAGACAGGACCAGCACCTCGAGGACACCGTGTTGTTCCTGGACAGGGACTCAGCGCTGACAGCCGCCATGTGCGACAGGGAGCAGGAGGGCCCTGATGGCAGGGAGCCAGGTGAGGGCAAAGCAGCCCTCCCACAGCCTGGCCCAGGGGCTGTCGGGGTGGCCAGCGTGGGGCCCAGAGCAGAGGCCAAAGGAGGCAGGAGCTGCTCAGCCAGGCCAGGGCTGGCAGCCTCCTTCCTCCTCAAGTGGGGCCCAGCTGGGCCAGGGGGCAGCTGTTGGGAGCCCCGTGCCCGCAATGGCCGCTGCTCTCCAAGGCCTCCAGCCCTGCCCATCAGCCAGGCACGCAGGCAGGGACAGAGCAGCTCTTGGGGTCGATGCTGCGGGCTGAGAGCCCCACAGAGCTGCTCATGCCCGCTGCCATTGGCTCTGTCCCCTGCAGCATTCCTGCTGTGTCGTTGTGTAAAGGCTGACCCCTGTGCTTCCCCAGGCCCTGGCAAGTGCCCCTGTGCTGCTCCTGTGCTGCCCAGGGCACCCACGGGCGTTGCTCGTGCCTGAGAGCGACCAGAACCAGCGGGGAGTGTGACAGCTCCGCTGCTCTGGGCTCGGCTGTCAGGCCAAGACACCCCTGGGCAGGGGGCAGTGTCCTTTTGGGCCTGGCAGAGCCCGTAGCCTCCTGGAGGGCTGGGGGCACTGCTCCGGCCCAGCCTGGCCCAGGCCTGGGAGGCCTTTGACATTGCTGATTGCCCTCACAGCCTCCAGGGCCGAGCCAGAGCTCAATGGCCCCAGCCTGAGCGGACGGTCTGGACTGGAGCCTTCCCGTGGCTCCCCGGAACCCGAGAGCATCAGCGCCAGCTCAGAAACACTGCCTAACCGGGTTTGACAGTATTTTTTCCTGTTAGGTCCTTGAAAGGATTTAAAAGGTAATGTTGTTTGGCAACTTCTTCAAGGAACAAATACGACATGATTCTTTTCAAGAAAGGTTTTATTAGTTTGGTTTCAGTTTCCATTTGGAATTCTTATGCTTCCTAAGACGATCCAGAAACTAATGAAAACCTAACATATTCCTAGGAGAAGTTTTTGAATCCACTACTCGCAGAAGTCTCTAAATTCACTGTTTCTCTTAAACACTTCCCTTACACCTAGTTAGCTAGCTGCTCCTGTAACAGAGAGAGATGCAGTGATTTACGTGGCTGGACATCACAACATGATGTTACACACACCAGTATACTAACAGCCTTTTGTTCCCTGACAGTTACAAAGCTTCAGGCTCTTCTGGAGGTCCTGAATTAATTTTGCGTGCACATCCATAGCTGTGTTCCCTCCCCATGCTCAGCATTCAGCCACAGTTACCAGGGAACAGATGTTCCATACTCACCTCAAGCAATAATCTACGTCTTTCTTCCCAACCCTCTTATTCTTCACTGAACTCTACAGATCTACAAAAAATTACTTTGGGCCCTCTGCACAAAAGAAAACACAACAGAACACCAATCAATAGGGTTCAACACTTGTGATTCTGCTGCTGCTCCCAACAAACATGAATGAACAACACAACAGTCAAGTCAGAAGCTCTATTCTTCACGTCCCTCCTATTCTCTTGCCCCCCACCACATGTCGGCTCCAACAGAAACGTTCCCTACTGCAGCCTGGTGTACTAAGAAAAATGAAAGACAGCAGCTGTCTCCCTGAACATGCTGAAATCTAAATTGCAGTGAAACAGCAGCTCTTGCATTAAATGCTCAGCAGCAGGATCCCACAGCTGCCCCCCAGAAGCGCTGCCTGCCAAGGGCTGAGATCTCCATTCTAACACACCCTGCAAATCTGATGGGCTGGAAGATTGCAGGGCAGTAACTGTATGAACACAGCCATACATTTCACCAGCGTTATCTAACAAGTCTCAAGAAAGGAACGTCATTTAAGCCTGACTTGAGACTATAGTCTACAAAATAGAACAAGCAATTGTTTTGGCAACCTGTGTAATTTTTGGGGCTGTGTATGTTTTCTTTTGTTGTTGTTGTCTTTGTTTTGAAATAGAAAATTCACTGGCTTCAGAAGAGCAAGCCCCAGATTCACTAGGATGAAGAACCGCACGGACATATGTCGCTGACAAGAACCCACAGCATTCCTAACAGTAACACCAGAAAGACAGGAAAAAGTTAAAAATGATAGACCTACCTGAAAAGATCCCAAATGTCTCGGTAACCTGTCTAGTGACTATTTTTTCCCTAAGCTCTACAAGTTCCTATAGCTATGAGGTAATTATCTGAAAGAAAGGAAAGGCAGAAAGCTGCTCAGCCTTTATTTTTTACCAGGACTGTCTCGTGGGATTCTACCACAACTTTGACCACAAGAAAGGATGGCAAATTTTGACTACAGAGCATTCATAACCAGGAGGCATCTTTTCCTCCTTACTCAAGTCCATTAAGGGTTTAAAAGGGAAAAATATAGAAAAGGGGACTGAACAAGTTGTGTCATACCTCTTAGGCGTTCGTCATCTATGGAGAAGAAGAGAACTCTAGCACTTTCTGTGCGTGGTAGAGAAAGAACCCTAGACAAGTACAAAGGGGTTTTAGCATTCTCAAAGGTCCTATCAAATGCCCTGAGCAAAAGTTAGAGCTGTAGTGCCTCAGAGAAATGGTGTACATGGAAGAGCTCTACTCCATAGTATGCAAATAAAGCCTTCTATTAAAGAACCCCACTTTTTACAATAAAATTGACTGTGTCTTTGCCTTTTGGCTCTCACTGCTCAGAGGTGTGCAGTGTCAGTTTCCCATTTTCTCAGTGCTGCCATTAATATTCCCACAGCATCCAACTACTACAGCCAAGTAGACAACAAATACAAATGGAACTTGCCTTCCTTGGTGCTTTTCAATTTCTGACATCTCCGGCTCACCAGCAGCCCCAGACGGGATGTCTTGGAAATGTGAATCCTGTTGCCACCTGACGTTTTCCGGTTTTGTCGTTCCAAGTACGTAAGGCTCTGCAAAACCAGCACCAAAACAGAAAGCAAGTCAAAACCAAATTATTTCTCTGCTTGCCCGGAAAAATTCCTCTTTTCAAGTGAAATATTTACACTGGAGAAGACAGATTTAGGAAGGACAAAATCTTCTTCTCCCTGATTTTCTGAGCTGTAACTCTCCTCCAGGATTTTCCACTTTGTTCTAGGCATCTCCTATGCATTCTTAAACATTTAGCATCACATCCAGAAGACAGTGAATAGCTTCTGAATTCAGCACAAGTGTGGTGGGCTTGTTGCTTTGTGGTGTTGTTTTTTAATATTTTGGGTAACTTGGCACGGTTTCCTTTCATTCCTACCTGACTGAGACTTGATTAAATATTCCTTCATCTGCATTTCATAAGGCCTTATTTTATCCGAGCTTAGGACACCCCAGTGATCCTTCAGTTTCTTTTTTCTGAAGGTCCAGGAATAGAATTCAGTAACTAACAGAATGTTCATGGAGCTTGGGGTCAACTCCAGGATTTTGTTCCTCCCTCTACCTTAACACCCATTTTCCTTAAAATCCTGTTGGCTTCCATGTAACTTGGTATGACTGCTGTGCCACCTTTTTCCCTGCTTGAGAAGTTTAGGGGAAGCTTTTTCACCGCTCTGCAAAAATCCCAATGCCTTCTCAAGGCGTGCCTTTCAAAATTCCTGAGATGCAAGCAGGAGTTACCTCTCATTAATCTCCCACAGCCTTGGCAAGCAGCAATGAGGATCAGAATGCTTCAGCAGAAGTACTGACTTCTGCTGCTGAAAATCCTCTGGATTATGACCTTCTTCACACCGTATTGCTCTACAGTGCCTGCCAGAAGCCGTTCCTTAGAAATGGCTCCGTTAGGAGGGTTCTGCTCTTACCTTCTTTGATGCCCAACTCCTCTGTGTCTCCAAAGAAGGAAAACTGGAAAGCACTGGACTCCTGAGTTCTGTCGTTTTCAGGCAAAGGTCCCAGACGTTCGTCTGGGGCAGAGTCCTGTGCATCCTCTTTGTCCCAGCCTATTTCCACTGTCTTTTCCGGTTTCATCTTTGAAGGTCCAAGCAAGTGTTTTAAATCAGCAGCAGTGTCGCAATCGATTTCTTCAGACACTGAAAGCAGTGTCTCACTCTCTTCTTTCTCCCTCTGCTTTACTGAAGAAAGGCTTTACTGAAATGAGATTGTTTAAGGATAGCGACTCAACACATGTCCTTTTCAAAGACAGCTTCCCTAAGAGCCACCTTGCTCGTCATGTCTCCCTAAAGGTATCCAAGCCATTAAGGATTCACGTTCAAGGGTAAGCAGTGGGGAAATATCTGTCTAAAGACAGGAATGAGTGTCCTTTTTAATCAGCTATGTGCTTAAGTGACTTTTCCCTACACAATACATGGTAACATAGAAATCAAGAATCGTGGAAATGCCAAGAGCTAATTCGGTTTTCCCACAGACCTGCAAGTCTCGAGGTCCCTGTACTGACCCTTCTCACCTTCACTTACGGCAGCAAACAGAGGGACTAGAAAGAAAAGGTGACACTACGTGCTGCTGTTGGAGGTCCCAGTTGAGGCCCGACGTGGCTGGCGGGAGCGGTTGCTCCAGCGCGACGTCCCCGACGGTGTCCCCCTGCGCCTGGGCCTCTCAGCACTTGCTGCTCTCCTCCTGCTCCTGTCCTGGCGACTCCTGGAGCGGACAGGTTGATCCGAGGCTCGACGTTGCACGCAGGAGCGGCTGCGTCTCGGGGACGTCCCTGAGGACGTCTCCCTTCGCCTGGGCCTCTCTGCCCTCGACGTTCTCCTGCCGCTCCTGTCATGGCAACTCCTCGACCGGGCAGGTGGACTCTGGGCATGAGCTTGCTGCCGGGAGCGGCTGTGTCTGCGGGAAGCCCGTGACGGTGTCTCCCTTTGCCTGCGCCTCTCTGCACTTGATGTTCTCCTACTGCTCCTGTCATGGCGACTCCGCGACCGGACGGCCCCATCTGAGGCCCGCCTCTGCTGTTGAGAGCGCCTTCGCCTGCGGTCAGGCCCAGCATGTCTGGAATGGACCCTGTCCTCAGGGCCCGTCCAGCTGCTGGATCTTGCCCTTGGTGTGCGTGCGCTGCCGGTGTCTGCCAAGGAAGAAACTGCATGCCGGGGGCTTCTGTGGCTGCTGGTCCCTGGAGTTGGAGACTGGGGAGCCAGACCCGATGGCACTGCGCTGCTGGAGCTCGGCCTGATGGCCTCGGATTCTGAAAGGCCGTGAGCAGGCTCCAGTCCTGACTGTCTGATCCGGCTGGGGCCATTGAGCTCTGGCTGCTCATCCCTGGGGGCTGTAAAGCCAAACAGGAATGTCAGAGGCCTCCCAGGCCATGCCCAACCAGAACACTGCCCCCAGCCCTCCAGGAGCCCATGGGCTTTGCCGTGCCCAGCCTGGGCACTGGCCCCAGCCCAGGGACACCCGCCTGCTTTGCCTCATACCTGTGCCGAGACCAGCACAGCTGTCACACTCCCAGCGGGTTCTCCTCACTGTCAGGCCAGAGCAGCGCCTGTGGGTGCCCTCGGCAGCACAGGAGGAGCACAGGAGCAGCTTCCAGGGCCTGGGGAAGCAAACGGGTTGATGGCTCTGAGAACAAAGTGTCCCAGCACGGGATTGTGCAGCCGAGCACCACTGGCTCCTTCCGCTTTGAGCCCTTCCTGAGACACAGGTTCCCTGCAGAGCCCCGGGTGCAGCTTCCCAACTCACCCCTCTTCCTCTGCCTCCTCCCTGCCTCCTGGGTAAAGGCATTCCCTGGCATTGCACCTGCTGTGACGCACTCTCAGATCCGCGAAGGCGTCGTTGTCCTCCCATGTTGGCAGTCTGATGGGGAAAGGAAAAGCTCATGTGTTTCTGCTGCCCTGACCGCATGGACGTAACAGGGTGTCCCTGCTCTTCCTCCAATGCTTTTCCAAGTCCCGTGAGAAGCGCAAGTCCAGACTCCCTGGATGGGGCAGGGCCTGGACTGCTGGGGCAGGGCCTGGCACAGCACGGCACTTGCACCCTCCTGTCTTGTGAGCCCCGCAGAAGGACACCAACCTGAAGGGGATGCGGATTCCCATGATGAACATTTCGACAGCGAACATGCCATCGTCTCTGCAGAGGGGGCAGCAGAAGGAGAAAAAACCAGCACGCATGGCCTGTCCCTGCAGGGCAAACAGAAGCAGTGTGAGCCAGGCCCTGGTGCTGCTGAGCACCTGCTGTGTCCCAGGCCTGAGGGCATGGCTCCCACCTGGAGGCAGTCCCTGTGGAACCAGGCTCTTTGGCACGTTGGGCACACTATGGTGGTAAAGGTCATTCTGTCTTCCACTGGCTCCATGCAGATGGGGCATTCGGTGCCCGGCTCTGGAGTCACCTGCACCATCTGCTCTGGACGGTGCTCAGGGCAGTAGGACCTGGGGGCAAAAGGACGGGCATAATGAGAAAGTCTTGGTCCTTCCCCAAGGGTGGCCAGAAGGGGAGAGGAGCTACCTGTATGGGGCAATGTACTGCGTAACACAGCCGCCCTCCTTGGCACAGGGCAGGTGGAACCATCTGTCGCAGCCTTCCTCGCAGCACATGATGGTGGCCCCGCTCTGGCCGCAGACGCAGCAGTGCTGGAATGAGCCAGGCAGCCCCATCAGCGGCAGCCTCGGGGCCTCCCCAGGCAGCCCCAGGGCTGCGGGCAGGGAGCAGGATGGGGCTGCTGCTGGCTCTCAGCCCACAGAGCCAGCTGGTGGAGGAAGCACCTGTGCCAGGGCCTCTTTGGAGCTGCTGGGAGCCAGACTTTGTCCCACAGCTGGCTGCATGGCCGGCCTTTCTTGCTGGGGCTCTGGGCTAAGCTCTGGCAAACGTCTCCTGGCACAAATGTCCCTGCTCTTTTGCCAGGCTCTCACCTTCTGTGCCGCCCGCCTGACTGCACATTGGATATCTTGAGGAAGAAAACCCAGGAATCCAACCTGTTTCTTTTCTTGCCGGAAAAGAAGAGTGGCAAAATACTGCAGAAAAGGGGAAGAGGTGATGAAGACAGGGTGGCAGGGACTGCCCATTGCAATGCGGGAGGGAGTGCCCGGAGCCACTCACCAGGCAGAACATGTGGGCACAGAGCCCGTATTTCTCCCGTCTGTTTCCGCAGGTGTCCGGGTCAGCGTCCACACGATGACACAAAACGCATGCTGCAGGGGACAGAGCCAATGGCAGCGGGCGTCAGCAGCTCTGTGGGGCTCTCAGCCCGCAGCATCGACCCCAAGAGCTGCTCTGTCCCTGCCTGCGTGCCTGCCTGATGGGCAGGGCTGGAGGCCTTGGAGAGCAGCGGCCATTGCGGGCACGGGGCTCCCAACAGCTGCCCCCTGGCCCAGCTGGGCCCCACTTGAGGAGGAAGGAGGCTGCCAGCCCTGGCCTGGCTGAGCAGCTCCTGCCTCCTTTGGCTTCTGCTCTGGGCCCCACGCTGGCCACCCCGACAGCCCCTGGGCCAGGCTGTGGGAGGGCTGCTTTGCCCTCACCTGGCTCCCTGCCATCAGGGCCCTCCTGCTCCCTGTCACACATGGCGGCTGTCAGCGCTGAGTCCCTGTGCAGGAACGCCGCTGTCTCTGCCAGGTGCTGGTCCTCTCTCTCTGTGGAGGGAAGAAAAGTGATGGGAGTTTGGAGAACAGGCCCAGAGCTACGAGGGTGCTACTCCCTGGTCAGCCCTGCGTGAGCCCTGCTCCTGTCCGCCTTCTGCTCCCGTCGTCGCGTTCAGGAACACCGCGGTCTCCTCTGGATGTTCCTGCGCTGATTCTGGGAAGGGAGAGGCAGGTGAGCCTGCAGCGCAGGCCCAGAGCTCCGAGGTGTGGGGCCCCTCTGGTCCCTGGGCAGCTGCATCCCTGCCTTACCTTCTCCTCCCGTTGCCAGGTCACACTGACACACGGTCTGAGCCCTGCCTTCCCTTGTGGGGCTTTGGTTGCACGTGTCACAATGGCCACTCTGACATCAGCATCTTGCTCCCAAGATTCACGCAGCCATGGCCTCACATGCCCGGCAGCCACTTGAGGCCGCCCCCTTGGGAACCGCGGTTCTGACATGGTTCCAAGCCTTTGGTCAGCACGGAACCAGGCCAGAGACTCCTGCAGCAAGTGCAGGGTCCAAGCCCAAGCCCCAGGGCAGCCATCGAGGGTGGCACTGTAGGCACAAAGGTGCTGTTCAGGCACGGCCACGCCAGGGCTCCTGCCCCTGGCAGTCGGTTGCCCAGAGAGCTTGTGCAGAGTCTCTTGCACTGCACAGATTCCAAACCTGCTCTTGGTGAACCGATGTTTTCCTCAAGACCTCTCTGCAGTAAACTGAGATGAACCTGATTTCATGCCCGTGCTGATCACTGTTGGGAACAGGAGATAAAGCTGGGGACCACTGCAGCTGCCTCCCAACCTCAATTCTCCTGTCATCTAACGATCTCATGAATTTGACATTTCCTATTAAGCAGAAAAATTAGTATTAAGCTTCTGAGAAAGCTCATCCTTTACACTGACTCTATGGAAACCCGGGAAATTCAATGAAAGATTACCTTGTATCTGACTGGAGAGCTTGCAACAGTGCTCAGCTCAGGAGTCAATTGCTTTTCCCACATTAAAGAACTTTGCCAGTTTTGTCCGTGCTTTCCTTCTAGCAACTATATTGAAAAAAGTCAAGACGGGACACACGCAAACCGTTCTTGTAGAGTTTTCGCATTCACGCCTTTGCAAACACACTCCTGCAAAGTCCAGATCATTGACTGCTAGAACAGTCAGCGGGACCCCAGGGAAACAGGGCAGGGGCTGACAAGCAGAGATACCCTGCACCTGCCTGATGCTGGGGCACCGGGAGTTCACCCATGTTCCTGTCTCCAGGGGAGAGCCCCCTTGGGTGGAAAACAATGCCTTCACTGAACTAGGAGGGAGGCACAGCAGGTGCAATGCCAGGGAATGCCTTTACCCAGGAGGCAGGGTGGAGGCGGAGGAAGAGGGGAGCGTTGGGAAGCTGCACGCGGGGCTCTGCAGGGAACCTGTGTCTCGGCAAGGCATTGAGGCAGAAGGAGCCAGAAGAGCTCAGCCATGCAATCCCGAGCTGTGGACACTTTGTCCTCAGCACCAGGAACCCGTTTGCTTCTCCAGGCCCTGGGAAGTGCTCCGGTGCCTCTCCCGCAAGTTATGCATCGACACACAGCCACCGACTCTTCCTCAACCCTTCTCAGCACTGGACAGCAGGACACAGTAAAATGTTGTCTCTGGTGCATGATCTAATTATTCAAAGTCTAATTATTCAAAGTCCTGCAAAGAAGCAACTTACATTGAAAGCATCCACACCAAAATCCCCAAACCCTGGTACAAATCTTGAACTGACACAAGAAACATGTTCCTATTCAGAAACACAGTGTTGGCTAACATTTTGGTCAATATTTTTTCCTATTAGGTGTTTGAATGGATTTCAAAAGTAACATTTTTTGGCAAGTTCTTCAAGGAACAAGCAGGAAACACGTGTGAACTCGAAAAGAAGATTTATTGGCTTGCTTTCACATCCCTTTTGGAATCCCTATGCTTCATCCAGCATGCAAGAAAATTGTGAAAATCCAACTTCATATTAGGAGAAGTTTCTGAATTTGCAGTTTGCCTCAAAGACTTTCTGTACACAGTTAAGGAACTGGCTCTGGAACTTACAGGGATTGAGTGGTTCCCCTGACTGGACATCACCACATGACCTTACCAAAACAACTATTCTTGCCTCGCAATTTGAGCTCTTCTAGAGGCTTTGTCCTGAGCAACTTTGTTAGGTCCCTCTCTGCTCGGCTGTCGAGCCTGTCCAGGTCCCTCTGGAGGGCAGCACAGCCTTGTGGTGCATCAGCCCCTGCTCCCACTTCTGTGCTATCAGCAAACGTGCTGAGGGAGCGCTCTGTCCCTTCTGCCAGGTCACTGGGGAATAAGGCAAACAAGGCTGGCCCCAGCACGGCCCCCTGAGGTCACAACCCTCTGAGTTTGGAGCTCCACTGTCCACTTCTCCACCCTACTCTCCCTGAACTGCCTCAGGAGCATATTATGGGAGACAGGGACAAAGCCTCGCTGAAGCTCCAGCTGACAACTCAGCCACTGCTCTCCCCGCACAAACCCAGCCAGTCACTGCAGCACAGGTGGCTATGAGATTCCTCAAGCATGGTTTTCCCTTCCTGTTATTCCCGAGCTTTGGAGATGACATCCAGGAGGAGGTGTTGTGTCACCTGTCGGGAGATGGAGGAGAGGCTGATGGGCCTGCAGTTTCTTGGCTTCTTCTTGGTGCCCTTTGGGAAGACTGCAGTGATGCAGGCTTTCCTGCAATGCTCATGCCTCTCTTGCGAAGCATCACCTTCCCTGACTGGCTGAGAGAGCTCCCAGTGCCGGGGCCAGGAGCAGAGATTTCCCCTGGCCCCAAAAGGGAAGGCAGGGCTCGGGCCGTGTGTCAGTGCGACGTGGCAACGGGAGGAGAAGGTAAGGCAGGGATGCAGCTGCCCAGGGACCAGAGGGGCCCCACACCTCGGAGCTCTGGGCCTGTGCTGCAGGCTCACCTGCCTCTCCCTTCCCAGAATCAGCGCAGGAACATCCAGAGGAGACCGCGGTGTTCCTGAACGCGACGACGGGAGCAGAAGGCGGACAGGAGCAGGGCTCACGCAGGGCTGATCAGGGAGTAGCACCCTCATTGCTCTGGGCATGTCCTGCAAATTCCCCACACCCTTCTTCCCTCCACAGAGAGACAGCACCAGCACCTCGAGGACACCGTGTTGTTCCTGGACAGGGACTCAGCGCTGACAGCCGCCATGTGCGACAGGGAGCAGGAGGGCCCTGATGGCAGGGAGCCAGGTGATGGCAAAGCAGCCCCTCCTACAGCCTGGCCCAGGGGCTGTCGGGGTGGCCAGCGTGGGGCCCAGAGCAGAAGCCAAAGGAGGCAGGAGCTGCTCAGCCAGGCCAGGGCTGGCAGCCTCCTTCCTCCTCAAGTGGGGCCCAGCTGGGCCAGGGGGCAGCTGTTGGGAGCCCCGTGCCCGCAATGGCCGCTGCTCTCCAAGGCCTCCAGCCCTGCCCATCAGCCAGGCACGCAGGCAGGAACAGAGCAGCTCTTGGGGTCGATGCTGCGGGCTGAGAGCCCCACAGAGCTGCTGACGCCCGCTGCCATTGGCTCTGTCCCCTGCAGCATGCCTGCTGTGTCGTTGTGTAAAGGCTGACCCCTGTGCTTCCCCAGGCCCTGGCAAGTGCCCCTGTGCTGCTCCTGTGCTGCCCAGGGCACCCACGGGCGTTGCTCGTGCCTGAGAGCGACCAGAACCAGCGGGGAGTGTGACAGCTCCGCTGCCCTGGGCTCGGCTGTCAGGCCAAGACACCCCTGGGCAGGGGGCAGTGTCCTTTTGGGCCTGGCAGAGCCCGTAGGCTCCTGGAGGGCTGGGGGCCCTGCTCCGGCCCAGCCTGGCCCAGGCCTGGGAGGCCTTTGACATTGCTGATTGCCCTCACAGCCTCCAGGGCCGAGCCAGAGCTCAATGGCCCCAGCCTGTCCGGACAGTCTGGACTGGAGCCTTCCCGTGGCTCCCCGGAACCCGAGAGCATCAGCGCCAGCTCAGAAACACTGCCTAACCGGGTTTGACAGTATTTTTTCCTGTTAGGTCCTTGAAATGATTTAAAAGGTAATGTTGTTTGGCAACTTCTTCAAGGAACAAATACGACATGATTCTTTTCAAGAAAGGTTTTATTAGTTTGGTTTCAGTTTCCATTTGGAATTCTTATGCTTCCTAAGACGATCCAGAAACTAATGAAAACCTAACATATTCCTAGGAGAAGTTTTTGAATCCACTACTCGCAGAAGTCTCTAAATTCACTGTTTCTCTTAAACACTTCCCTTACACCTAGTTAGCTAGCTGCTCCTGTAACAGAGAGAGATGCAGTGATTTACGTGGCTGGACATCACAACATGATGTTACACACACCAGTATACTAACAGCCTTTTGTTCCCTGACAGTTACAAAGCTTCAGGCTCTTCTGGAGGTCCTGAATTAATTTTGCGTGCACATCCATAGCCGTGTTCCCTCCCCATGCTCAGCATTCAGCCACAGTTACCAGGGAACAGATGTTCCATACTCACCTCAAGCAATAATCTACGTCTTTCTTCCCAACCCTCTTATTCTTCACTGAACTCTACAGATCTACAAAAAATTACTTTGGGCCCTCTGCACAAAAGAAAACACAACAGAACACCAATCAATAGGGTTCAACACTTGTGATTCTGCTGCTGCTCCCAACAAACATGAATGAACAACACAACAGTCAAGTCAGAAGCTCTATTCTTCACGTCCCTCCTATTCTCTTGCCCCCCACCACATGTCGGCTCCAACAGAAACGTTCCCTACTGCAGCCTGGTGTACTAAGAAAAATGAAAGGCAGCAGCTGTCTCCCTGAACATGCTGAAATCTAAATTGCAGTGAAACAGCAGCTCTTGCATTAAATGCTCAGCAGCAGGATCCCACAGCTGCCCCCCAGAAGCGCTGCCTGCCAAGGGCTGAGATCTCCATTCTAACACACCCTGCAAATCTGATGGGCTGGAAGATTGCAGGGCAGTAACTGTATGAACACAGCCATACATTTCATCAGCGTTATCTAACAAGTCTCAAGAAAGGAACGTCATTTAAGCCTGACTTGAGACTGTAGTCTACAAAACAGAACAAGCAATTGTTTTGGCAACCTGTGTAATTTTTGGGGCTGTGTATGTTTTCTTTTGTTGTTGTTGTCTTTGTTTTGAAATAGAAAATTTACTGGCTTCAGAAGAGAAAGCCCCAGATTCACTAGGATGAAGAACCGCACGGACATATGTCGCTGACAAGAACCCTCAGCATTCCTAACAGTAACACCAGAAAGACAGGAAAAAGTTAAAAATGATAGACCTACCTGAAAAGATCCCAAATGTCTCGGTAACCTGTCTAGTGACTATTTTTTCCCTAAGCTCTACAAGTTCCTATAGCTATGAGGTAATTATCTGAAAGAAAGGAAAGGCAGAAAGCTGCTCAGCCTTTATTTTTTACCAGGACTGTCTCGTGGGATTCTACCACAACTTTGACCACAAGAAAGGATGGCAAATTTTGACTACAGAGCATTCATAACCAGGAGGCATCTTTTCCTCCTTACTCAAGTCCAGTAAGGGTTTAAAAGGGAAAAATATAGAAAAGGGGACTGAACAAGTTGTGTCATACCTCTTAGGCGTTCGTCATCTATGAAGTAGAAGAAAACTCTAGCACTTTCTGTGCGTGGTAGAGAAAGAACCCTAGACAAGTACAAAGGGGTTTTATCAATCTCAAAGGTCCTATCAAATGCCCTGAGCACAAGTTAGAGCTGTAGTGCCTCAGAGAAATGGTGTACATGGAAGAGCTCTACTCCATAGTATGCAAATAAAGCCTTCTATTAAAGAACCCCACTTTTTACAATAAAATTGACTGTGTCTTTGCCTTTTGGCTCTCACTGCTCAGAGGTGTGCAGTGTCAGTTTCCCATTTTCTCAGTGCTGCCATTAATATTCCCACAGCATCCAACTACTACAGCCAAGTAGACAACAAATACAAATGGAACTTGCCTTCCTTGGTGCTTTTCAATTTCTGACATCTCCGGCTCACCAGCAGCCCCAGACGGGATGTCTTGGAAATGTGAATCCTGTTGCCACCTGACGTTTTCCGGTTTTGTCGTTCCAAGTACGTAAGGCTCTGCAAAACCAGCACCAAAACAGAAAGCAAGTCAAAACCAAATTATTTCTCTGCTTGCCCGGAAAAATTCCTCTTTTCAAGTGAAATATTTACACTGGAGAAGACAGATTTAGGAAGGACAAAATCTTCTTCTCCCTGATTTTCTGAGCTGTAACTCTCCTCCAGGATTTTCCACTTTGTTCTAGGCATCTCCTATGCATTCTTAAACATTTAGCATCACATCCAGAAGACAGTGAATAGCTTCTGAATTCAGCACAAGTGTGGTGGGCTTGTTGCTTTGTGGTGTTGTTTTTTAATATTTTGGGTAACTTGGCACGGTTTCCTTTCATTCCTACCTGACTGAGACTTGATTAAATATTCCTTCATCTGCATTTCATAAGGCCTTATTTTATCCGAGCTTAGGACACCCCAGTGATCCTTCAGTTTCTTTTTTCTGAAGGTCCAGGAATAGAATTCAGTAACTAACAGAATGTTCATGGAGCTTGGGGTCAACTCCAGGATTTTGTTCCTCCCTCTACCTTAACACCCATTTTCCTTAAAATCCTGTTGGCTTCCATGTAACTTGGTATGACTGCTGTGCCACCTTTTTCCCTGCTTGAGAAGTTTAGGGGAAGCTTTTTCACCGCTCTGCAAAAATCCCAATGCCTTCTCAAGGCGTGCCTTTCAAAATTCCTGAGATGCAAGCAGGAGTTACCTCTCATTAATCTCCCACAGCCTTGGCAAGCAGCAATGAGGATCAGAATGCTTCAGCAGAAGTACTGACTTCTGCTGCTGAAAATCCTCTGGATTATGACCTTCTTTACACCGTATTGCTCTACAGTGCCTGCCAGAAGCCGTTCCTTAGAAATGGCTCCGTTAGGAGGGTTCTGCTCTTACCTTCTTTGATGCCCAACTCCTCTGTGTCTCCAAAGAAGGAAAACTGGAAAGCACTGGACTCCTGAGTTCTGTCGTTTTCAGGCAAAGGTCCCAGACGTTCGTCTGGGGCAGAGTCCTGTGCATCCTCTTTGTCCCAGCCTGTTTCCACTGTCTTTTCCGGTTTCATCTTTGAAGGTCCAAGCAAGTGTTTTAAATCAGCAGCAGTGTCGCAATCGATTTCTTCAGACACTGAAAGCAGTGTCTCACTCTCTTCTTTCTCCCTCTGCTTTACTGAAGAAAGGCTTTACTGAAATGAGATTGTTTAAGGATAGCGACTCAACACATGTCCTTTTCAAAGACAGCTTCCCTAAGAGCCACCTTGCTCGTCATGTCTCCCTAAAGGTATCCAAGCCATTAAGGATTCACGTTCAAGGGTAAGCAGTGGGGAAATATCTGTCTAAAGACAGGAATGAGTGTCCTTTTTAATCAGCTATGTGCTTAAGTGACTTTTCCCTACACAATACATGGTAACATAGAAATCAAGAATCGTGGAAATGCCAAGAGCTAATTCGGTTTTCCCACAGACCTGCAAGTCTCGAGGTCCCTGTACTGACCCTTCTCACCTTCACTTACGGCAGCAAACAGAGGGACTAGAAAGAAAAGGTGACACTACGTGCTGCTGTTGGAGGTCCCAGTTGAGGCCCGACGTGGCTGGCGGGAGCGGTTGCTCCAGCGCGACGTCCCCGACGGTGTCCCCCTGCGCCTGGGCCTCTCAGCACTTGCTGCTCTCCTCCTGCTCCTGTCCTGGCGACTCCTGGAGCGGACAGGTTGATCCGAGGCTCGACGTTGCACGCAGGAGCGGCTGCGTCTCGGGGACGTCCCTGAGGACGTCTCCCTTCGCCTGGGCCTCTCTGCCCTCGACGTTCTCCTGCCGCTCCTGTCATGGCAACTCCTCGACCGGGCAGGTGGACTCTGGGCATGAGCTTGCTGCCGGGAGCGGCTGTGTCTGCGG
This sequence comes from Cyanistes caeruleus, assembly GCF_971803275.1. NCBI lineage: Eukaryota > Metazoa > Chordata > Aves > Passeriformes > Paridae > Cyanistes > Cyanistes caeruleus. The sequence continues at coordinate 54,520 of NW_028256015.1, read as the reverse complement.
GAAGCCCGCGACGGTGTCTCCCTTTGCCTGCGCCTCTCTGCACTTGATGTTCTCCTACTGCTCCTGTCATGGCGACTCCGCGACCGGACGGCCCCATCTGAGGCCCGCCTCTGCTGTTGAGAGCGCCTTCGCCTGCGGTCAGGCCCAGCATGTCTGGAATGGACCCTGTCCTCAGGGCCCGTCCAGCTGCTGGATCTTGCCCTTGGTGTGCGTGCGCTGCCGGTGTCTGCCAAGGAAGAAACTGCATGCCGGGGGCTTCTGTGGCTGCTGGTCCCTGGAGTTGGAGACTGGGGAGCCAGACCCGATGGCACTGCGCTGCTGGAGCTCGGCCTGATGGCCTCGGATTCTGAAAGGCCGTGAGCAGGCTCCAGTCCTGACTGTCTGATCCGGCTGGGGCCATTGAGCTCTGGCTGCTCATCCCTGGGGGCTGTAAAGCCAAACAGGAATGTCAGAGGCCTCCCAGGCCATGCCCAACCAGAACACTGCCCCCAGCCCTCCAGGAGCCCATGGGCTTTGCCGTGCCCAGCCTGGGCACTGGCCCCAGCCCAGGGACACCCGCCTGCTTTGCCTCATACCTGTGCCGAGACCAGCACAGCTGTCACACTCCCAGCGGGTTCTCCTCACTGTCAGGCCAGAGCAGCGCCTGTGGGTGCCCTCGGCAGCACAGGAGGAGCACAGGAGCAGCTTCCAGGGCCTGGGGAAGCAAACGGGTTGATGGCTCTGAGAACAAAGTGTCCCAGCACGGGATTGTGCAGCCGAGCACCACTGGCTCCTTCCGCTTTGAGCCCTTCCTGAGACACAGGTTCCCTGCAGAGCCCCGGGTGCAGCTTCCCAACTCACCCCTCTTCCTCTGCCTCCTCCCTGCCTCCTGGGTAAAGGCATTCCCTGGCATTGCACCTGCTGTGACGCACTCTCAGATCCGCGAAGGCGTCGTTGTCCTCCCATGTTGGCAGTCTGATGGGGAAAGGAAAAGCTCATGTGTTTCTGCTGCCCTGACCGCATGGACGTAACAGGGTGTCCCTGCTCTTCCTCCAATGCTTTTCCAAGTCCCGTGAGAAGCGCAAGTCCAGACTCCCTGGATGGGGCAGGGCCTGGACTGCTGGGGCAGGGCCTGGCACAGCACGGCACTTGCACCCTCCTGTCTTGTGAGCCCCGCAGAAGGACACCAACCTGAAGGGGATGCGGATTCCCATGATGAACATTTCGACAGCGAACATGCCATCGTCTCTGCAGAGGGGGCAGCAGAAGGAGAAAAAACCAGCACGCATGGCCTGTCCCTGCAGGGCAAACAGAAGCAGTGTGAGCCAGGCCCTGGTGCTGCTGAGCACCTGCTGTGTCCCAGGCCTGAGGGCATGGCTCCCACCTGGAGGCAGTCCCTGTGGAACCAGGCTCTTTGGCACGTTGGGCACACTATGGTGGTAAAGGTCATTCTGTCTTCCACTGGCTCCATGCAGATGGGGCATTCGGTGCCCGGCTCTGGAGTCACCTGCACCATCTGCTCTGGACGGTGCTCAGGGCAGTAGGACCTGGGGGCAAAAGGACGGGCATAATGAGAAAGTCTTGGTCCTTCCCCAAGGGTGGCCAGAAGGGGAGAGGAGCTACCTGTATGGGGCAATGTACTGCGTAACACAGCCGCCCTCCTTGGCACAGGGCAGGTGGAACCATCTGTCGCAGCCTTCCTCGCAGCACATGATGGTGGCCCCGCTCTGGCCGCAGACGCAGCAGTGCTGGAATGAGCCAGGCAGCCCCATCAGCGGCAGCCTCGGGGCCTCCCCAGGCAGCCCCAGGGCTGCGGGCAGGGAGCAGGATGGGGCTGCTGCTGGCTCTCAGCCCACAGAGCCAGCTGGTGGAGGAAGCACCTGTGCCAGGGCCTCTTTGGAGCTGCTGGGAGCCAGACTTTGTCCCACAGCTGGCTGCATGGCCGGCCTTTCTTGCTGGGGCTCTGGGCTAAGCTCTGGCAAACGTCTCCTGGCACAAATGTCCCTGCTCTTTTGCCAGGCTCTCACCTTCTGTGCCGCCCGCCTGACTGCACATTGGATATCTTGAGGAAGAAAACCCAGGAATCCAACCTGTTTCTTTTCTTGCCGGAAAAGAAGAGTGGCAAAATACTGCAGAAAAGGGGAAGAGGTGATGAAGACAGGGTGGCAGGGACTGCCCATTGCAATGCGGGAGGGAGTGCCCGGAGCCACTCACCAGGCAGAACATGTGGGCACAGAGCCCGTATTTCTCCCGTCTGTTTCCGCAGGTGTCCGGGTCAGCGTCCACACGATGACACAAAACGCATGCTGCAGGGGACAGAGCCAATGGCAGCGGGCGTCAGCAGCTCTGTGGGGCTCTCAGCCCGCAGCATCGACCCCAAGAGCTGCTCTGTCCCTGCCTGCGTGCCTGGCTGATGGGCAGGGCTGGAGGCCTTGGAGAGCAGCGGCCATTGCGGGCACGGGGCTCCCAACAGCTGCCCCCTGGCCCAGCTGGGCCCCACTTGAGGAGGAAGGAGGCTGCCAGCCCTGGCCTGGCTGAGCAGCTCCTGCCTCCTTTGGCTTCTGCTCTGGGCCCCACGCTGGCCACCCCGACAGCCCCTGGGCCAGGCTGTGGGAGGGGCTGCTTTGCCCTCACCTGGCTCCCTGCCATCAGGGCCCTCCTGCTCCCTGTCACACATGGCGGCTGTCAGCGCTGAGTCCCTGTGCAGGAACGCCGCTGTCTCCGCCAGGTGCTGGTCCTCTCTCTCTGTGGAGGGAAGAAAAGTGATGGGAATTTGGAGAACAGGCCCAGAGCTACGAGGGTGCTACTCCCTGGTCAGCCCTGCGTGAGCCCTGCTCCTGTCCGCCTTCTGCTCCCGTCGTCGCGTTCAGGAACACCGCGGTCTCCTCTGGATGTTCCTGCGCTGATTCTGGGAAGGGAGAGGCAGGTGAGCCTGCAGCACAGGCCCAGAGCTCCGAGGTGTGGGGCCCCTCTGGTCCCTGGGCAGCTGCATCCCTGCCTTACCTTCTCCTCCCGTTGCCAGGTCGCACTGACACACGGCCTGAGCCCAGCCTTCCCTTGTGGGGCTTTGGTTGCACGTGTCACAATGGCCACTCTGACATCAGCATCTTGCTCCCAAGATTCACGCAGCCATGGCCTCACATGCCCGGCAGCCACTTGAGGCCGCCCCCTTGGGAACCGCGGTTCTGACATGGTTCCAAGCCTTTGGTCAGCACGGAACCAGGCCAGAGACTCCTGCAGCAAGTGCAGGGTCCAAGCCCAGGCCCCAGGGTAGCCATCGAGGGTGGCACTGTAGGCACAAAGGTGCTGTTCAGGCACGGCCACGCCAGGGCTCCTGCCCCTGGCAGTCGGTTGCCCAGAGAGCTTGTGCAGAGTCTCTTGCACTGCACAGATTCCAAACCTGCTCTTGGTGAACCGATGTTTTCCTCAAGACCTCTCTGCAGTAAACTGAGATGAACCTGATTTCATGCCCGTGCTGATCACTGTTGGGAACAGGAGATAAAGCTGGGGACCACTGCAGCTGCCTCCCAACCTCAATTCTCCTGTCATCTAACGATCTCATGAATTTGACATTTCCTATTAAGCGGAAAAATTACTATTAAGCTTCTGAGAAAGCTCATCCTTTACACTGACTCTATGGAAACCCGGGAAATTCAATGAAAGATTACCTTGTATCTGACTGGAGAGCTTGCTACAGTGCTCAGCTCAGGAGCCAATTGCTTTTCCCACATTAAAGAACTTTGCCAGTTTTGTCCGTGCTTTCCTTCTAGCAACTATATTGAAAAAAGTCAAGACGGGACACACGCAAACCGTTCTTGTAGAGTTTTCGCATTCACACCTTTGCAAACACGCTCCTGCAAAGTCCAGATCATTGACTGCTAGAACAGTCAGCGGGACCCCAGGGAAACAGGGCAGGGGCTGACAAGCAGAGATACCCTGCACGTGCCTGATGCTGGGGCACCGGGAGTTCACCCATGTTCCTGTCTCCAGGGGAGAGCCCCCTTGGGTGGAAAACAATGCCTTCACTGAACTAGGAGGGAGGCACAGCAGGTGCAATGCCAGGGAATGCCTTTACCCAGGAGGCAGGGTGGAGGCGGAGGAAGAGGGGAGCGTTGGGAAGCTGCACGCGGGGCTCTGCAGGGAACCTGTGTCTCGGCAAGGCATTGAAGCAGAAGGAGCCAGAAGAGCTCAGCCATGCAATCCCGAGCTGTGGACACTTTGTCCTCAGCACCAGGAACCCGTTTGCTTCTCCAGGCCCTGGGAAGTGCTCCGGTGCCTCTCCCGCAAGTTATGCATCGACACACAGCCACCGACTCTTCCTCAACCCTTCTCAGCACTGGACAGCAGGACACAGTAAAATGTTGTCTCTGGTGCATGATCTAATTATTCAAAGTCTAATTATTCAAAGTCCTGCAAAGAAGCAACTTACATTGAAAGCATCCACACCAAAATCCCCAAACCCTGGTACAAATCTTGAACTGACACAAGAAACATGTTCCTATTCAGAAACACAGTGTTGGCTAACATTTTGGCCAATATTTTTTCCTATTAGGTGTTTGAATGGATTTCAAAAGTAACATTTTTTGGCAAGTTCTTCAAGGAACAAGCAGGAAACACGTGTGAACTCGAAAAGAAGATTTATTGGCTTGCTTTCACATCCCTTTTGGAATCCCTATGCTTCATCCAGCATGCAAGAAAATTGTGAAAATCCAACTTCATATTAGGAGAAGTTTCTGAATTTGCAGTTTGCCTCAAAGACTTTCTGTACACAGTTAAGGAACTGGCTCTGGAACTTACAGGGATTGAGTGGTTCCCCTGACTGGACATCACCACATGACCTTACCAAAACAACTATTCTTGCCTCGCAATTTGAGCTCTTCTAGAGGCTTTGTCCTGAGCAACTTTGTTAGGTCCCTCTCTGCTCGGCTGTCGAGCCTGTCCAGGTCCCTCTGGAGGGCAACACAGCCTTGTGGTGCATCAGCCCCTGCTCCCACTTCTGTGCTATCAGCAAACGTGCTGAGGGAGCGCTCTGTCCCTTCTGCCAGGTCACTGGGGAATAAGGCAAACAAGGCTGGCCCCAGCACAGCCCCCTGAGGTCACAACCCTCTGAGTTTGGAGCTCCACTGTTCACTTCTCCACCCTACTCTCCCTGAACTGCCTCAGGAGCATATTATGGGAGACAGGGACAAAGCCTCGCTGAAGCTCCAGCTGACAACTCAGCCACTGCTCTCCCCGCACAAACCCAGCCAGTCACTGCAGCACAGGTGGCTATGAGATTCCTCAAGCATGGTTTTCCCTTCCTGTTATTCCCGAGCTTTGGAGATGACATCCAGGAGGAGGTGTTGTGTCACCTGTCGGGAGATGGAGGAGAGGCTGATGGGCCTGCAGTTTCTTGGCTTCTTCTTGGTGCCCTTTGGGAAGACTGCAGTGATGCAGGCTTTCCTGCAATGCTCATGCCTCTCTTGCGAAGCATCACCTTCCCTGACTGGCTGAGAGAGCTCCCAGTGCCGGGGCCAGGAGCAGAGATTTCCCCTGGCCCCAAAAGGGAAGGCAGGGCTCAGGCCGTGTGTCAGTGCGACCTGGCAACGGGAGGAGAAGGTAAGGCAGGGATGCAGCTGCCCAGGGACCAGAGGGGCCCCACACCTCGGGGCTCTGGGCCTGTGCTGCAGGCTCACCTGCCTCTCCCTTCCCAGAATCAGCGCAGGAACATCCAGAGGAGACCGCGGTGTTCCTGAACGCGACGACGGGAGCAGAAGGCGGACAGGAGCAGGGCTCACGCAGGGCTGATCAGGGAGTAGCACCCTCATTGCTCTGGGCATGTCCTGCAAATTCCCCACACCCTTCTTCCCTCCACAGAGAGACAGGACCAGCACCTCGAGGACACCGTGTTGTTCCTGGACAGGGACTCAGCGCTGACAGCCGCCATGTGCGACAGGCAGCAGGAGGGCCCTGATGGCAGGGAGCCAGGTGAGGGCAAAGCAGCCCTCCTACAGCCTGGCCCAGGGACTGTCAGGGTGGCCAGCATGGGGCCCAGAGCAGAGGCCAAAGGAGGCAGGAGCTGCTCAGCCAGGCCAGGGCTGGCAGCCTCCTTCCTCCTCAAGTGGGGCCCAGCTGGGCCAGGGGGCAGCTGTTGGGAGCCCCGTGCCCGCAATGGCCGCTGCTCTCCAAGGCCTCCAGCCCTGCCCATCAGCCAGGCACGCAGGCAGGGACAGAGCAGCTCTTGGGGTCGATGCTGCGGGCTGAGAGCCCCACAGAGCTGCTCATGCCCGCTGCCATTGGCTCTGTCCCCTGCAGCATGCCTGCTGTGTCGTTGTGTAAAGGCTGACCCCTGTGCTTCCCCAGGCCCTGGCAAGTGCCCCTGTGCTGCTCCTGTGCTGCCCAGGGCACCCACGGGCGTTGCTCGTGCCTGAGAGCGACCAGAACCAGCGGGGAGTGTGACAGCTCTGCTGCTCTGGGCTCGGCTGTCAGGCCAAGACACCCCTGGGCAGGGGGCAGTGTCCTTTTGGGCCTGGCAGAGCCCGTAGGCTCCTGGAGTGCTGGGGGCCCTGCTCCGGCCCAGCCTGGCCCAGGCCTGGGAGGCCTTTGACATTGCTGATTGCCCTCACAGCCTCCAGGGCCGAGCCAGAGCTCAATGGCCCCAGCCTGAGCGGACGGTCTGGACTGGAGCCTTCCCGTGGCTCCCCGGAACCCGAGAGCATCAGCGCCAGCTCAGAAACACTGCCTAACCGGGTTTGACAGTATTTTTTCCTGTTAGGTCCTTGAAAGGATTTAAAAGGTAATGTTGTTTGGCAACTTCTTCAAGGAACAAATACGACATGATTCTTTTCAAGAAAGGTTTTATTAGTTTGGTTTCAGTTTCCATTTGGAATTCTTATGCTTCCTAAGACGATCCAGAAACTAATGAAAACCTAACATATTCCTAGGAGAAGTTTTTGAATCCACTACTCGCAGAAGTCTCTAAATTCACTGTTTCTCTTAAACACTTCCCTTACACCTAGTTAGCTAGCTGCTCCTGTAACAGAGAGAGATGCAGTGATTTACGTGGCTGGACATCACAACATGATGTTACACACACCAGTATACTAACAGCCTTTTGTTCCCTGACAGTTACAAAGCTTCAGGCTCTTCTGGAGGTCCTGAATTAATTTTGCGTGCACATCCATAGCTGTGTTCCCTCCCCATGCTCAGCATTCAGCCACAGTTACCAGGGAACAGATGTTCCATACTCACCTCAAGCAATAATCTACGTCTTTCTTCCCAACCCTCTTATTCTTCACTGAACTCTACAGATCTACAAAAAATTACTTTGGGCCCTCTGCACAAAAGAAAACACAACAGAACACCAATCAATAGGGTTCAACACTTGTGATTCTGCTGCTGCTCCCAACAAACATGAATGAACAACACAACAGTCAAGTCAGAAGCTCTATTCTTCACGTCCCTCCTATTCTCTTGCCCCCCACCACATGTCGGCTCCAACAGAAACGTTCCCTACTGCAGCCTGGTGTACTAAGAAAAATGAAAGACAGCAGCTGTCTCCCTGAACATGCTGAAATCTAAATTGCAGTGAAACAGCAGCTCTTGCATTAAATGCTCAGCAGCAGGATCCCACAGCTGCCCCCCAGAAGCGCTGCCTGCCAAGGGCTGAGATCTCCATTCTAACACACCCTGCAAATCTGATGGGCTGGAAGATTGCAGGGCAGTAACTGTATGAACACAGCCATACATTTCACCAGCGTTATCTAACAAGTCTCAAGAAAGGAACGTCATTTAAGCCTGACTTGAGACTATAGTCTACAAAATAGAACAAGCAATTGTTTTGGCAACCTGTGTAATTTTTGGGGCTGTGTATGTTTTCTTTTGTTGTTGTTGTCTTTGTTTTGAAATAGAAAATTCACTGGCTTCAGAAGAGCAAGCCCCAGATTCACTAGGATGAAGAACCGCACGGACATATGTCGCTGACAAGAACCCACAGCATTCCTAACAGTAACACCAGAAAGACAGGAAAAAGTTAAAAATGATAGACCTACCTGAAAAGATCCCAAATGTCTCGGTAACCTGTCTAGTGACTATTTTTTCCCTAAGCTCTACAAGTTCCTATAGCTATGAGGTAATTATCTGAAAGAAAGGAAAGGCAGAAAGCTGCTCAGCCTTTATTTTTTACCAGGACTGTCTCGTGGGATTCTACCACAACTTTGACCACAAGAAAGGATGGCAAATTTTGACTACAGAGCATTCATAACCAGGAGGCATCTTTTCCTCCTTACTCAAGTCCATTAAGGGTTTAAAAGGGAAAAATATAGAAAAGGGGACTGAACAAGTTGTGTCATACCTCTTAGGCGTTCGTCATCTATGGAGAAGAAGAGAACTCTAGCACTTTCTGTGCGTGGTAGAGAAAGAACCCTAGACAAGTACAAAGGGGTTTTAGCATTCTCAAAGGTCCTATCAAATGCCCTGAGCACAAGTTAGAGCTGTAGTGCCTCAGAGAAATGGTGTACATGGAAGAGCTCTACTCCATAGTATGCAAATAAAGCCTTCTATTAAAGAACCCCACTTTTTACAATAAAATTGACTGTGTCTTTGCCTTTTGGCTCTCACTGCTCAGAGGTGTGCAGTGTCAGTTTCCCATTTTCTCAGTGCTGCCATTAATATTCCCACAGCATCCAACTACTACAGCCAAGTAGACAACAAATACAAATGGAACTTGCCTTCCTTGGTGCTTTTCAATTTCTGACATCTCCGGCTCACCAGCAGCCCCAGACGGGATGTCTTGGAAATGTGAATCCTGTTGCCACCTGACGTTTTCCGGTTTTGTCGTTCCAAGTACGTAAGGCTCTGCAAAACCAGCACCAAAACAGAAAGCAAGTCAAAACCAAATTATTTCTCTGCTTGCCCGGAAAAATTCCTCTTTTCAAGTGAAATATTTACACTGGAGAAGACAGATTTAGGAAGGACAAAATCTTCTTCTCCCTGATTTTCTGAGCTGTAACTCTCCTCCAGGATTTTCCACTTTGTTCTAGGCATCTCCTATGCATTCTTAAACATTTAGCATCACATCCAGAAGACAGTGAATAGCTTCTGAATTCAGCACAAGTGTGGTGGGCTTGTTGCTTTGTGGTGTTGTTTTTTAATATTTTGGGTAACTTGGCACGGTTTCCTTTCATTCCTACCTGACTGAGACTTGATTAAATATTCCTTCATCTGCATTTCATAAGGCCTTATTTTATCCGAGCTTAGGACACCCCAGTGATCCTTCAGTTTCTTTTTTCTGAAGGTCCAGGAATAGAATTCAGTAACTAACAGAATGTTCATGGAGCTTGGGGTCAACTCCAGGATTTTGTTCCTCCCTCTACCTTAACACCCATTTTCCTTAAAATCCTGTTGGCTTCCATGTAACTTGGTATGACTGCTGTGCCACCTTTTTCCCTGCTTGAGAAGTTTAGGGGAAGCTTTTTCACCGCTCTGCAAAAATCCCAATGCCTTCTCAAGGCGTGCCTTTCAAAATTCCTGAGATGCAAGCAGGAGTTACCTCTCATTAATCTCCCACAGCCTTGGCAAGCAGCAATGAGGATCAGAATGCTTCAGCAGAAGTACTGACTTCTGCTGCTGAAAATCCTCTGGATTATGACCTTCTTCACACCGTATTGCTCTACAGTGCCTGCCAGAAGCCGTTCCTTAGAAATGGCTCCGTTAGGAGGGTTCTGCTCTTACCTTCTTTGATGCCCAACTCCTCTGTGTCTCCAAAGAAGGAAAACTGGAAAGCACTGGACTCCTGAGTTCTGTCGTTTTCAGGCAAAGGTCCCAGACGTTCGTCTGGGGCAGAGTCCTGTGCATCCTCTTTGTCCCAGCCTATTTCCACTGTCTTTTCCGGTTTCATCTTTGAAGGTCCAAGCAAGTGTTTTAAATCAGCAGCAGTGTCGCAATCGATTTCTTCAGACACTGAAAGCAGTGTCTCACTCTCTTCTTTCTCCCTCTGCTTTACTGAAGAAAGGCTTTACTGAAATGAGATTGTTTAAGGATAGCGACTCAACACATGTCCTTTTCAAAGACAGCTTCCCTAAGAGCCACCTTGCTCGTCATGTCTCCCTAAAGGTATCCAAGCCATTAAGGATTCACGTTCAAGGGTAAGCAGTGGGGAAATATCTGTCTAAAGACAGGAATGAGTGTCCTTTTTAATCAGCTATGTGCTTAAGTGACTTTTCCCTACACAATACATGGTAACATAGAAATCAAGAATCGTGGAAATGCCAAGAGCTAATTCGGTTTTCCCACAGACCTGCAAGTCTCGAGGTCCCTGTACTGACCCTTCTCACCTTCACTTACGGCAGCAAACAGAGGGACTAGAAAGAAAAGGTGACACTACGTGCTGCTGTTGGAGGTCCCAGTTGAGGCCCGACGTGGCTGGCGGGAGCGGTTGCTCCAGCGCGACGTCCCCGACGGTGTCCCCCTGCGCCTGGGCCTCTCAGCACTTGCTGCTCTCCTCCTGCTCCTGTCCTGGCGACTCCTGGAGCGGACAGGTTGATCCGAGGCTCGACGTTGCACGCAGGAGCGGCTGCGTCTCGGGGACGTCCCTGAGGACGTCTCCCTTCGCCTGGGCCTCTCTGCCCTCGACGTTCTCCTGCCGCTCCTGTCATGGCAACTCCTCGACCGGGCAGGTGGACTCTGGGCATGAGCTTGCTGCCGGGAGCGGCTGTGTCTGCGGGAAGCCCGTGACGGTGTCTCCCTTTGCCTGCGCCTCTCTGCACTTGATGTTCTCCTACTGCTCCTGTCATGGCGACTCCGCGACCGGACGGCCCCATCTGAGGCCCGCCTCTGCTGTTGAGAGCGCCTTCGCCTGCGGTCAGGCCCAGCATGTCTGGAATGGACCCTGTCCTCAGGGCCCGTCCAGCTGCTGGATCTTGCCCTTGGTGTGCGTGCGCTGCCGGTGTCTGCCAAGGAAGAAACTGCATGCCGGGGGCTTCTGTGGCTGCTGGTCCCTGGAGTTGGAGACTGGGGAGCCAGACCCGATGGCACTGCGCTGCTGGAGCTCGGCCTGATGGCCTCGGATTCTGAAAGGCCGTGAGCAGGCTCCAGTCCTGACTGTCTGATCCGGCTGGGGCCATTGAGCTCTGGCTGCTCATCCCTGGGGGCTGTAAAGCCAAACAGGAATGTCAGAGGCCTCCCAGGCCATGCCCAACCAGAACACTGCCCCCAGCCCTCCAGGAGCCCATGGGCTTTGCCGTGCCCAGCCTGGGCACTGGCCCCAGCCCAGGGACACCCGCCTGCTTTGCCTCATACCTGTGCCGAGACCAGCACAGCTGTCACACTCCCAGCGGGTTCTCCTCACTGTCAGGCCAGAGCAGCGCCTGTGGGTGCCCTCGGCAGCACAGGAGGAGCACAGGAGCAGCTTCCAGGGCCTGGGGAAGCAAACGGGTTGATGGCTCTGAGAACAAAGTGTCCCAGCACGGGATTGTGCAGCCGAGCACCACTGGCTCCTTCCGCTTTGAGCCCTTCCTGAGACACAGGTTCCCTGCAGAGCCCCGGGTGCAGCTTCCCAACTCACCCCTCTTCCTCTGCCTCCTCCCTGCCTCCTGGGTAAAGGCATTCCCTGGCATTGCACCTGCTGTGACGCACTCTCAGATCCGCGAAGGCGTCGTTGTCCTCCCATGTTGGCAGTCTGATGGGGAAAGGAAAAGCTCATGTGTTTCTGCTGCCCTGACCGCATGGACGTAACAGGGTGTCCCTGCTCTTCCTCCAATGCTTTTCCAAGTCCCGTGAGAAGCGCAAGTCCAGACTCCCTGGATGGGGCAGGGCCTGGACTGCTGGGGCAGGGCCTGGCACAGCACGGCACTTGCACCCTCCTGTCTTGTGAGCCCCGCAGAAGGACACCAACCTGAAGGGGATGCGGATTCCCATGATGAACATTTCGACAGCGAACATGCCATCGTCTCTGCAGAGGGGGCAGCAGAAGGAGAAAAAACCAGCACGCATGGCCTGTCCCTGCAGGGCAAACAGAAGCAGTGTGAGCCAGGCCCTGGTGCTGCTGAGCACCTGCTGTGTCCCAGGCCTGAGGGCATGGCTCCCACCTGGAGGCAGTCCCTGTGGAACCAGGCTCTTTGGCACGTTGGGCACACTATGGTGGTAAAGGTCATTCTGTCTTCCACTGGCTCCATGCAGATGGGGCATTCGGTGCCCGGCTCTGGAGTCACCTGCACCATCTGCTCTGGACGGTGCTCAGGGCAGTAGGACCTGGGGGCAAAAGGACGGGCATAATGAGAAAGTCTTGGTCCTTCCCCAAGGGTGGCCAGAAGGGGAGAGGAGCTACCTGTATGGGGTAATGTACTGCGTAACACAGCCGCCCTCCTTGGCACAGGGCAGGTGGAACCATCTGTCGCAGCCTTCCTCGCAGCACATGATGGTGGCCCCGCTCTGGCCGCAGACGCAGCAGTGCTGGAATGAGCCAGGCAGCCCCATCAGCGGCAGCCTCGGGGCCTCCCCAGGCAGCCCCAGGGCTGCGGGCAGGGAGCAGGATGGGGCTGCTGCTGGCTCTCAGCCCACAGAGCCAGCTGGTGGAGGAAGCACCTGTGCCAGGGCCTCTTTGGAGCTGCTGGGAGCCAGACTTTGTCCCACAGCTGGCTGCATGGCCGGCCTTTCTTGCTGGGGCTCTGGGCTAAGCTCTGGCAAACGTCTCCTGGCACAAATGTCCCTGCTCTTTTGCCAGGCTCTCACCTTCTGTGCCGCCCGCCTGACTGCACATTGGATATCTTGAGGAAGAAAACCCAGGAATCCAACCTGTTTCTTTTCTTGCCGGAAAAGAAGAGTGGCAAAATACTGCAGAAAAGGGGAAGAGGTGATGAAGACAGGGTGGCAGGGACTGCCCATTGCAATGCGGGAGGGAGTGCCCGGAGCCACTCACCAGGCAGAACATGTGGGCACAGAGCCCGTATTTCTCCCGTCTGTTTCCGCAGGTGTCCGGGTCAGCGTCCACACGATGACACAAAACGCATGCTGCAGGGGACAGAGCCAATGGCAGCGGGCGTCAGCAGCTCTGTGGGGCTCTCAGCCCGCAGCATCGACCCCAAGAGCTGCTCTGTCCCTGCCTGCGTGCCTGCCTGATGGGCAGGGCTGGAGGCCTTGGAGAGCAGCGGCCATTGCGGGCACGGGGCTCCCAACAGCTGCCCCCTGGCCCAGCTGGGCCCCACTTGAGGAGGAAGGAGGCTGCCAGCCCTGGCCTGGCTGAGCAGCTCCTGCCTCCTTTGGCTTCTGCTCTGGGCCCCACGCTGGCCACCCCGACAGCCCCTGGGCCAGGCTGTGGGAGGGGCTGCTTTGCCCTCACCTGGCTCCCTGCCATCAGGGCCCTCCTGCTCCCTGTCACACATGGCGGCTGTCAGCGCTGAGTCCCTGTGCAGGAACGCCGCTGTCTCCGCCAGGTGCTGGTCCTCTCTCTCTGTGGAGGGAAGAAAAGTGATGGGAATTTGGAGAACAGGCCCAGAGCTACGAGGGTGCTACTCCCTGGTCAGCCCTGCGTGAGCCCTGCTCCTGTCCGCCTTCTGCTCCCGTCGTCGCGTTCAGGAACACCGCGGTCTCCTCTGGATGTTCCTGCGCTGATTCTGGGAAGGGAGAGGCAGGTGAGCCTGCAGCACAGGCCCAGAGCTCCGAGGTGTGGGGCCCCTCTGGTCCCTGGGCAGCTGCATCCCTGCCTTACCTTCTCCTCCCGTTGCCAGGTCGCACTGACACACGGCCTGAGCCCAGCCTTCCCTTGTGGGGCTTTGGTTGCACGTGTCACAATGGCCACTCTGACATCAGCATCTTGCTCCCAAGATTCACGCAGCCATGGCCTCACATGCCCGGCAGCCACTTGAGGCCGCCCCCTTGGGAACCGCGGTTCTGACATGGTTCCAAGCCTTTGGTCAGCACGGAACCAGGCCAGAGACTCCTGCAGCAAGTGCAGGGTCCAAGCCCAGGCCCCAGGGCAGCCATCGAGGGTGGCACTGTAGGCACAAAGGTGCTGTTCAGGCACGGCCACGCCAGGGCTCCTGCCCCTGGCAGTCGGTTGCCCAGAGAGCTTGTGCAGAGTCTCTTGCACTGCACAGATTCCAAACCTGCTCTTGGTGAACCGATGTTTTCCTCAAGACCTCTCTGCAGTAAACTGAGATGAACCTGATTTCATGCCCGTGCTGATCACTGTTGGGAACAGGAGATAAAGCTGGGGACCACTGCAGCTGCCTCCCAACCTCAATTCTCCTGTCATCTAACGATCTCATGAATTTGACATTTCCTATTAAGCGGAAAAATTACTATTAAGCTTCTGAGAAAGCTCATCCTTTACACTGACTCTATGGAAACCCGGGAAATTCAATGAAAGATTACCTTGTATCTGACTGGAGAGCTTGCTACAGTGCTCAGCTCAGGAGCCAATTGCTTTTCCCACATTAAAGAACTTTGCCAGTTTTGTCCGTGCTTTCCTTCTAGCAACTATATTGAAAAAAGCCAAGACGGGACACACGCAAACCGTTCTTGTAGAGTTTTCGCATTCACGCCTTTGCAAACACGCTCCTGCAAAGTCCAGATCATTGACTGCTAGAACAGTCAGCGGGACCCCAGGGAAACAGGGCAGGGGCTGACAAGCAGAGATACCCTGCACGTGCCTGATGCTGGGGCACCGGGAGTTCACCCATGTTCCTGTCTCCAGGGGAGAGCCCCCTTGGGTGGAAAACAATGCCTTCACTGAACTAGGAGGGAGGCACAGCAGGTGCAATGCCAGGGAATGCCTTTACCCAGGAGGCAGGGTGAAGGCGGAGGAAGAGGGGAGCGTTGGGAAGCTGCACGCGGGGCTCTGCAGGGAACCTGTGTCTCGGCAAGGCATTGAAGCAGAAGGAGCCAGAAGAGCTCAGCCATGCAATCCCGAGCTGTGGACACTTTGTCCTCAGCACCAGGAACCCGTTTGCTTCTCCAGGCCCTGGGAAGTGCTCCGGTGCCTCTCCCGCAAGTTATGCATCGACACACAGCCACCGACTCTTCCTCAACCCTTCTCAGCACTGGACAGCAGGACACAGTAAAATGTTGTCTCTGGTGCATGATCTAATTATTCAAAGTCTAATTATTCAAAGTCCTGCAAAGAAGCAACTTACATTGAAAGCATCCACACCAAAATCCCCAAACCCTGGTACAAATCTTGAACTGACACAAGAAACATGTTCCTATTCAGAAACACAGTGTTGGCTAACATTTTGGCCAATATTTTTTCCTATTAGGTGTTTGAATGGATTTCAAAAGTAACATTTTTTGGCAAGTTCTTCAAGGAACAAGCAGGAAACACGTGTGAACTCGAAAAGAAGATTTATTGGCTTGCTTTCACATCCCTTTTGGAATCCCTATGCTTCATCCAGCATGCAAGAAAATTGTGAAAATCCAACTTCATATTAGGAGAAGTTTCTGAATTTGCAGTTTGCCTCAAAGACTTTCTGTACACAGTTAAGGAACTGGCTCTGTAACTTACAGGGATTGAGTGGTTCCCCTGACTGGACATCACCACATGACCTTACCAAAACAACTATTCTTGCCTCGCAATTTGAGCTCTTCTAGAGGCTTTGTCCTGAGCAACTTTGTTAGGTCCCTCTCTGCTCGGCTGTCGAGCCTGTCCAGGTCCCTCTGGAGGGCAGCACAGCCTTGTGGTGCATCAGCCCCTGCTCCCACTTCTGTGCTATCAGCAAACGTGCTGAGGGAGCGCTCTGTCCCTTCTGCCAGGTCACTGGGGAATAAGGCAAACAAGGCTGGCCCCAGCACAGCCCCCTGAGGTCACAACCCTCTGAGTTTGGAGCTCCACTGTCCACTTCTCCACCCTACTCTCCCTGAACTGCCTCAGGAGCATATTATGGGAGACAGGGACAAAGCCTCGCTGAAGCTCCAGCTGACAACTCAGCCACTGCTCTCCCCGCACAAACCCAGCCAGTCACTGCAGCACAGGTGGCTATGAGATTCCTCAAGCATGGTTTTCCCTTCCTGTTATTCCCGAGCTTTGGAGATGACATCCAGGAGGAGGTGTTGTGTCACCTGTCGGGAGATGGAGGAGAGGCTGATGGGCCTGCAGTTTCTTGGCTTCTTCTTGGTGCCCTTTGGGAAGACTGCAGTGATGCAGGCTTTCCTGCAATGCTCATGCCTCTCTTGCGAAGCATCACCTTCCCTGACTGGCTGAGAGAGCTCCCAGTGCCGGGGCCAGGAGCAGAGATTTCCCCTGGCCCCAAAAGGGAAGGCAGGGCTCAGGCCGTGTGTCAGTGCGACCTGGCAACGGGAGGAGAAGGTAAGGCAGGGATGCAGCTGCCCAGGGACCAGAGGGGCCCCACACCTCGGGGCTCTGGGCCTGTGCTGCAGGCTCACCTGCCTCTCCCTTCCCAGAATCAGCGCAGGAACATCCAGAGGAGACCGCGGTGTTCCTGAACGCGACGACGGGAGCAGAAGGCGGACAGGAGCAGGGCTCACGCAGGGCTGATCAGGGAGTAGCACCCTCATTGCTCTGGGCATGTCCTGCAAATTCCCCACACCCTTCTTCCCTCCACAGAGAGACAGGACCAGCACCTCGAGGACACCGTGTTGTTCCTGGACAGGGACTCAGCGCTGACAGCCGCCATGTGCGACAGGCAGCAGGAGGGCCCTGATGGCAGGGAGCCAGGTGAGGGCAAAGCAGCCCTCCTACAGCCTGGCCCAGGGACTGTCAGGGTGGCCAGCGTGGGGCCCAGAGCAGAGGCCAAAGGAGGCAGGAGCTGCTCAGCCAGGCCAGGGCTGGCAGCCTCCTTCCTCCTCAAGTGGGGCCCAGCTGGGCCAGGGGGCAGCTGTTGGGAGCCCCGTGCCCGCAATGGCCGCTGCTCTCCAAGGCCTCCAGCCCTGCCCATCAGCCAGGCACGCAGGCAGGGACAGAGCAGCTCTTGGGGTCGATGCTGCGGGCTGAGAGCCCCACAGAGCTGCTCATGCCCGCTGCCATTGGCTCTGTCCCCTGCAGCATGCCTGCTGTGTCGTTGTGTAAAGGCTGACCCCTGTGCTTCCCCAGGCCCTGGCAAGTGCCCCTGTGCTGCTCCTGTGCTGCCCAGGGCACCCACGGGCGTTGCTCGTGCCTGAGAGCGACCAGAACCAGCGGGGAGTGTGACAGCTCTGCTGCTCTGGGCTCGGCTGTCAGGCCAAGACACCCCTGGGCAGGGGGCAGTGTCCTTTTGGGCCTGGCAGAGCCCGTAGCCTCCTGGAGGGCTGGGGGCACTGCTCCGGCCCAGCCTGGCCCAGGCCTGGGAGGCCTTTGACATTGCTGATTGCCCTCACAGCCTCCAGGGCCGAGCCAGAGCTCAATGGCCCCAGCCTGAGCGGACGGTCTGGACTGGAGCCTTCCCGTGGCTCCCCGGAACCCGAGAGCATCAGCGCCAGCTCAGAAACACTGCCTAACCGGGTTTGACAGTATTTTTTCCTGTTAGGTCCTTGAAAGGATTTAAAAGGTAATGTTGTTTGGCAACTTCTTCAAGGAACAAATACGACATGATTCTTTTCAAGAAAGGTTTTATTAGTTTGGTTTCAGTTTCCATTTGGAATTCTTATGCTTCCTAAGACGATCCAGAAACTAATGAAAACCTAACATATTCCTAGGAGAAGTTTTTGAATCCACTACTCGCAGAAGTCTCTAAATTCACTGTTTCTCTTAAACACTTCCCTTACACCTAGTTAGCTAGCTGCTCCTGTAACAGAGAGAGATGCAGTGATTTACGTGGCTGGACATCACAACATGATGTTACACACACCAGTATACTAACAGCCTTTTGTTCCCTGACAGTTACAAAGCTTCAGGCTCTTCTGGAGGTCCTGAATTAATTTTGCGTGCACATCCATAGCTGTGTTCCCTCCCCATGCTCAGCATTCAGCCACAGTTACCAGGGAACAGATGTTCCATACTCACCTCAAGCAATAATCTACGTCTTTCTTCCCAACCCTCTTATTCTTCACTGAACTCTACAGATCTACAAAAAATTACTTTGGGCCCTCTGCACAAAAGAAAACACAACAGAACACCAATCAATAGGGTTCAACACTTGTGATTCTGCTGCTGCTCCCAACAAACATGAATGAACAACACAACAGTCAAGTCAGAAGCTCTATTCTTCACGTCCCTCCTATTCTCTTGCCCCCCACCACATGTCGGCTCCAACAGAAACGTTCCCTACTGCAGCCTGGTGTACTAAGAAAAATGAAAGACAGCAGCTGTCTCCCTGAACATGCTGAAATCTAAATTGCAGTGAAACAGCAGCTCTTGCATTAAATGCTCAGCAGCAGGATCCCACAGCTGCCCCCCAGAAGCGCTGCCTGCCAAGGGCTGAGATCTCCATTCTAACACACCCTGCAAATCTGATGGGCTGGAAGATTGCAGGGCAGTAACTGTATGAACACAGCCATACATTTCACCAGCGTTATCTAACAAGTCTCAAGAAAGGAACGTCATTTAAGCCTGACTTGAGACTATAGTCTACAAAATAGAACAAGCAATTGTTTTGGCAACCTGTGTAATTTTTGCGGCTGTGTATGTTTTCTTTTGTTGTTGTTGTCTTTGTTTTGAAATAGAAAATTCACTGGCTTCAGAAGAGCAAGCCCCAGATTCACTAGGATGAAGAACCGCACGGACATATGTCGCTGACAAGAACCCACAGCATTCCTAACAGTAACACCAGAAAGACAGGAAAAAGTTAAAAATGATAGACCTACCTGAAAAGATCCCAAATGTCTCGGTAACCTGTCTAGTGACTATTTTTTCCCTAAGCTCTACAAGTTCCTATAGCTATGAGGTAATTATCTGAAAGAAAGGAAAGGCAGAAAGCTGCTCAGCCTTTATTTTTTACCAGGACTGTCTCGTGGGATTCTACCACAACTTTGACCACAAGAAAGGATGGCAAATTTTGACTACAGAGCATTCATAACCAGGAGGCATCTTTTCCTCCTTACTCAAGTCCATTAAGGGTTTAAAAGGGAAAAATATAGAAAAGGGGACTGAACAAGTTGTGTCATACCTCTTAGGCGTTCGTCATCTATGGAGAAGAAGAGAACTCTAGCACTTTCTGTGCGTGGTAGAGAAAGAACCCTAGACAAGTACAAAGGGGTTTTAGCATTCTCAAAGGTCCTATCAAATGCCCTGAGCACAAGTTAGAGCTGTAGTGCCTCAGAGAAATGGTGTACATGGAAGAGCTCTACTCCATAGTATGCAAATAAAGCCTTCTATTAAAGAACCCCACTTTTTACAATAAAATTGACTGTGTCTTTGCCTTTTGGCTCTCACTGCTCAGAGGTGTGCAGTGTCAGTTTCCCATTTTCTCAGTGCTGCCATTAATATTCCCACAGCATCCAACTACTACAGCCAAGTAGACAACAAATACAAATGGAACTTGCCTTCCTTGGTGCTTTTCAATTTCTGACATCTCCGGCTCACCAGCAGCCCCAGACGGGATGTCTTGGAAATGTGAATCCTGTTGCCACCTGACGTTTTCCGGTTTTGTCGTTCCAAGTACGTAAGGCTCTGCAAAACCAGCACCAAAACAGAAAGCAAGTCAAAACCAAATTATTTCTCTGCTTGCCCGGAAAAATTCCTCTTTTCAAGTGAAATATTTACACTGGAGAAGACAGATTTAGGAAGGACAAAATCTTCTTCTCCCTGATTTTCTGAGCTGTAGCTCTCCTCCAGGATTTTCCACTTTGTTCTAGGCATCTCCTATGCATTCTTAAACATTTAGCATCACATCCAGAAGACAGTGAATAGCTTCTGAATTCAGCACAAGTGTGGTGGGCTTGTTGCTTTGTGGTGTTGTTTTTTAATATTTTGGGTAACTTGGCACGGTTTCCTTTCATTCCTACCTGACTGAGACTTGATTAAATATTCCTTCATCTGCATTTCATAAGGCCTTATTTTATCCGAGCTTAGGACACCCCAGTGATCCTTCAGTTTCTTTTTTCTGAAGGTCCAGGAATAGAATTCAGTAACTAACAGAATGTTCATGGAGCTTGGGGTCAACTCCAGGATTTTGTTCCTCCCTCTACCTTAACACCCATTTTCCTTAAAATCCTGTTGGCTTCCATGTAACTTGGTATGACTGCTGTGCCACCTTTTTCCCTGCTTGAGAAGTTTAGGGGAAGCTTTTTCACCGCTCTGCAAAAATCCCAATGCCTTCTCAAGGCGTGCCTTTCAAAATTCCTGAGATGCAAGCAGGAGTTACCTCTCATTAATCTCCCACAGCCTTGGCAAGCAGCAATGAGGATCAGAATGCTTCAGCAGAAGTACTGACTTCTGCTGCTGAAAATCCTCTGGATTATGACCTTCTTTACACCGTATTGCTCTACAGTGCCTGCCAGAAGCCGTTCCTTAGAAATGGCTCCGTTAGGAGGGTTCTGCTCTTACCTTCTTTGATGCCCAACTCCTCTGTGTCTCCAAAGAAGGAAAACTGGAAAGCACTGGACTCCTGAGTTCTGTCGTTTTCAGGCAAAGGTCCCAGACGTTCGTCTGGGGCAGAGTCCTGTGCATCCTCTTTGTCCCAGCCTATTTCCACTGTCTTTTCCGGTTTCATCTTTGAAGGTCCAAGCAAGTGTTTTAAATCAGCAGCAGTGTCGCAATCGATTTCTTCAGACACTGAAAGCAGTGTCTCACTCTCTTCTTTCTCCCTCTGCTTTACTGAAGAAAGGCTTTACTGAAATGAGATTGTTTAAGGATAGCGACTCAACACATGTCCTTTTCAAAGACAGCTTCCCTAAGAGCCACCTTGCTCGTCATGTCTCCCTAAAGGTATCCAAGCCATTAAGGATTCACGTTCAAGGGTAAGCAGTGGGGAAATATCTGTCTAAAGACAGGAATGAGTGTCCTTTTTAATCAGCTATGTGCTTAAGTGACTTTTCCCTACACAATACATGGTAACATAGAAATCAAGAATCGTGGAAATGCCAAGAGCTAATTCGGTTTTCCCACAGACCTGCAAGTCTCGAGGTCCCTGTACTGACCCTTCTCACCTTCACTTACGGCAGCAAACAGAGGGACTAGAAAGAAAAGGTGACACTACGTGCTGCTGTTGGAGGTCCCAGTTGAGGCCCGACGTGGCTGGCGGGAGCGGTTGCTCCAGCGCGACGTCCCCGACGGTGTCCCCCTGCGCCTGGGCCTCTCAGCACTTGCTGCTCTCCTCCTGCTCCTGTCCTGGCGACTCCTGGAGCGGACAGGTTGATCCGAGGCTCGACGTTGCACGCAGGAGCGGCTGCGTCTCGGGGACGTCCCTGAGGACGTCTCCCTTCGCCTGGGCCTCTCTGCCCTCGACGTTCTCCTGCCGCTCCTGTCATGGCAACTCCTCGACCGGGCAGGTGGACTCTGGGCATGAGCTTGCTGCCGGGAGCGGCTGTGTCTGCGGGAAGCCCGCGACGGTGTCTCCCTTTGCCTGCGCCTCTCTGCACTTGATGTTCTCCTACTGCTCCTGTCATGGCGACTCCGCGACCGGACGGCCCCATCTGAGGCCCGCCTCTGCTGTTGAGAGCGCCTTCGCCTGCGGTCAGGCCCAGCATGTCTGGAATGGACCCTGTCCTCAGGGCCCGTCCAGCTGCTGGATCTTGCCCTTGGTGTGCGTGCGCTGCCGGTGTCTGCCAAGGAAGAAACTGTATGCCGGGGGCTTCTGTGGCTGCTGGTCCCTGGAGTTGGAGACTGGGGAGCCAGACCCGATGGCACTGCGCTGCTGGAGCTCGGCCTGATGGCCTCGGATTCTGAAAGGCCGTGAGCAGGCTCCAGTCCTGACTGTCTGATCCGGCTGGGGCCATTGAGCTCTGGCTGCTCATCCCTGGGGGCTGTAAAGCCAAACAGGAATGTCAGAGGCCTCCCAGGCCATGCCCAACCAGAACACTGCCCCCAGCCCTCCAGGAGCCCATGGGCTTTGCCGTGCCCAGCCTGGGCACTGGCCCCAGCCCAGGGACACCCGCCTGCTTTGCCTCATACCTGTGCCGAGACCAGCACAGCTGTCACACTCCCAGCGGGTTCTCCTCACTGTCAGGCCAGAGCAGCGCCTGTGGGTGCCCTCGGCAGCACAGGAGGAGCACAGGAGCAGCTTCCAGGGCCTGGGGAAGCAAACGGGTTGATGGCTCTGAGAACAAAGTGTCCCAGCACGGGATTGTGCAGCCGAGCACCACTGGCTCCTTCCGCTTTGAGCCCTTCCTGAGACACAGGTTCCCTGCAGAGCCCCGGGTGCAGCTTCCCAACTCACCCCTCTTCCTCTGCCTCCTCCCTGCCTCCTGGGTAAAGGCATTCCCTGGCATTGCACCTGCTGTGACGCACTCTCAGATCCGCGAAGGCGTCGTTGTCCTCCCATGTTGGCAGTCTGATGGGGAAAGGAAAAGCTCATGTGTTTCTGCTGCCCTGACCGCATGGACGTAACAGGGTGTCCCTGCTCTTCCTCCAATGCTTTTCCAAGTCCCGTGAGAAGCGCAAGTCCAGACTCCCTGGATGGGGCAGGGCCTGGACTGCTGGGGCAGGGCCTGGCACAGCACGGCACTTGCACCCTCCTGTCTTGTGAGCCCCGCAGAAGGACACCAACCTGAAGGGGATGCGGATTCCCATGATGAACATTTCGACAGCGAACATGCCATCGTCTCTGCAGAGGGGGCAGCAGAAGGAGAAAAAACCAGCACGCATGGCCTGTCCCTGCAGGGCAAACAGAAGCAGTGTGAGCCAGGCCCTGGTGCTGCTGAGCACCTGCTGTGTCCCAGGCCTGAGGGCATGGCTCCCACCTGGAGGCAGTCCCTGTGGAACCAGGCTCTTTGGCACGTTGGGCACACTATGGTGGTAAAGGTCATTCTGTCTTCCACTGGCTCCATGCAGATGGGGCATTCGGTGCCCGGCTCTGGAGTCACCTGCACCATCTGCTCTGGACGGTGCTCAGGGCAGTAGGACCTGGGGGCAAAAGGACGGGCATAATGAGAAAGTCTTGGTCCTTCCCCAAGGGTGGCCAGAAGGGGAGAGGAGCTACCTGTATGGGGCAATGTACTGCGTAACACAGCCGCCCTCCTTGGCACAGGGCAGGTGGAACCATCTGTCGCAGCCTTCCTCGCAGCACATGATGGTGGCCCCGCTCTGGCCGCAGACGCAGCAGTGCTGGAATGAGCCAGGCAGCCCCATCAGCGGCAGCCTCGGGGCCTCCCCAGGCAGCCCCAGGGCTGCGGGCAGGGAGCAGGATGGGGCTGCTGCTGGCTCTCAGCCCACAGAGCCAGCTGGTGGAGGAAGCACCTGTGCCAGGGCCTCTTTGGAGCTGCTGGGAGCCAGACTTTGTCCCACAGCTGGCTGCATGGCCGGCCTTTCTTGCTGGGGCTCTGGGCTAAGCTCTGGCAAACGTCTCCTGGCACAAATGTCCCTGCTCTTTTGCCAGGCTCTCACCTTCTGTGCCGCCCGCCTGACTGCACATTGGATATCTTGAGGAAGAAAACCCAGGAATCCAACCTGTTTCTTTTCTTGCCGGAAAAGAAGAGTGGCAAAATACTGCAGAAAAGGGGAAGAGGTGATGAAGACAGGGTGGCAGGGACTGCCCATTGCAATGCGGGAGGGAGTGCCCGGAGCCACTCACCAGGCAGAACATGTGGGCACAGAGCCCGTATTTCTCCCGTCTGTTTCCGCAGGTGTCCGGGTCAGCGTCCACACGATGACACAAAACGCATGCTGCAGGGGACAGAGCCAATGGCAGCGGGCGTCAGCAGCTCTGTGGGGCTCTCAGCCCGCAGCATCGACCCCAAGAGCTGCTCTGTCCCTGCCTGCGTGCCTGGCTGATGGGCAGGGCTGGAGGCCTTGGAGAGCAGCGGCCATTGCGGGCACGGGGCTCCCAACAGCTGCCCCCTGGCCCAGCTGGGCCCCACTTGAGGAGGAAGGAGGCTGCCAGCCCTGGCCTGGCTGAGCAGCTCCTGCCTCCTTTGGCTTCTGCTCTGGGCCCCACGCTGGCCACCCCGACAGCCCCTGGGCCAGGCTGTGGGAGGGGCTGCTTTGCCCTCACCTGGCTCCCTGCCATCAGGGCCCTCCTGCTCCCTGTCACACATGGCGGCTGTCAGCGCTGAGTCCCTGTGCAGGAACGCCGCTGTCTCCGCCAGGTGCTGGTCCTCTCTCTCTGTGGAGGGAAGAAAAGTGATGGGAGTTTGGAGAACAGGCCCAGAGCTACGAGGGTGCTACTCCCTGGTCAGCCCTGCGTGAGCCCTGCTCCTGTCCGCCTTCTGCTCCCGTCGTCGCGTTCAGGAACACCGCGGTCTCCTCTGGATGTTCCTGCGCTGATTCTGGGAAGGGAGAGGCAGGTGAGCCTGCAGCACAGGCCCAGAGCTCCGAGGTGTGGGGCCCCTCTGGTCCCTGGGCAGCTGCATCCCTGCCTTACCTTCTCCTCCCGTTGCCAGGTCGCACTGACACACGGCCTGAGCCCAGCCTTCCCTTGTGGGGCTTTGGTTGCACGTGTCACAATGGCCACTCTGACATCAGCATCTTGCTCCCAAGATTCACGCAGCCATGGCCTCACATGCCCGGCAGCCACTTGAGGCCGCCCCCTTGGGAACCGCGGTTCTGACATGGTTCCAAGCCTTTGGTCAGCACGGAACCAGGCCAGAGACTCCTGCAGCAAGTGCAGGGTCCAAGCCCAGGCCCCAGGGTAGCCATCGAGGGTGGCACTGTAGGCACAAAGGTGCTGTTCAGGCACGGCCACGCCAGGGCTCCTGCCCCTGGCAGTCGGTTGCCCAGAGAGCTTGTGCAGAGTCTCTTGCACTGCACAGATTCCAAACCTGCTCTTGGTGAACCGATGTTTTCCTCAAGACCTCTCTGCAGTAAACTGAGATGAACCTGATTTCATGCCCGTGCTGATCACTGTTGGGAACAGGAGATAAAGCTGGGGACCACTGCAGCTGCCTCCCAACCTCAATTCTCCTGTCATCTAACGATCTCATGAATTTGACATTTCCTATTAAGCGGAAAAATTACTATTAAGCTTCTGAGAAAGCTCATCCTTTACACTGACTCTATGGAAACCCGGGAAATTCAATGAAAGATTACCTTGTATCTGACTGGAGAGCTTGCTACAGTGCTCAGCTCAGGAGCCAATTGCTTTTCCCACATTAAAGAACTTTGCCAGTTTTGTCCGTGCTTTCCTTCTAGCAACTATATTGAAAAAAGTCAAGACGGGACACACGCAAACCGTTCTTGTAGAGTTTTCGCATTCACGCCTTTGCAAACACGCTCCTGCAAAGTCCAGATCGTTGACTGCTAGAACAGTCAGCGGGACCCCAGGGAAACAGGGCAGGGGCTGACAAGCAGAGATACCCTGCACCTGCCTGATGCTGGGGCACCGGGAGTTCACCCATGTTCCTGTCTCCAGGGGAGAGCCCCCTTGGGTGGAAAACAATGCCTTCACTGAACTAGGAGGGAGGCACAGCAGGTGCAATGCCAGGGAATGCCTTTACCCAGGAGGCAGGGTGGAGGCGGAGGAAGAGGGGAGCGTTGGGAAGCTGCACGCGGGGCTCTGCAGGGAACCTGTGTCTCGGCAAGGCATTGAAGCAGAAGGAGCCAGAAGAGCTCAGCCATGCAATCCCGAGCTGTGGACACTTTGTCCTCAGCACCAGGAACCCGTTTGCTTCTCCAGGCCCTGGGAAGTGCTCCGGTGCCTCTCCCGCAAGTTATGCATCGACACACAGCCACCGACTCTTCCTCAACCCTTCTCAGCACTGGACAGCAGGACACAGTAAAATGTTGTCTCTGGTGCATGATCTAATTATTCAAAGTCTAATTATTCAAAGTCCTGCAAAGAAGCAACTTACATTGAAAGCATCCACACCAAAATCCCCAAACCCTGGTACAAATCTTGAACTGACACAAGAAACATGTTCCTATTCAGAAACACAGTGTTGGCTAACATTTTGGCCAATATTTTTTCCTATTAGGTGTTTGAATGGATTTCAAAAGTAACATTTTTTGGCAAGTTCTTCAAGGAACAAGCAGGAAACACGTGTGAACTCGAAAAGAAGATTTATTGGCTTGCTTTCACATCCCTTTTGGAATCCCTATGCTTCATCCAGCATGCAAGAAAATTGTGAAAATCCAACTTCATATTAGGAGAAGTTTCTGAATTTGCAGTTTGCCTCAAAGACTTTCTGTACACAGTTAAGGAACTGGCTCTGGAACTTACAGGGATTGAGTGGTTCCCCTGACTGGACATCACCACATGACCTTACCAAAACAACTATTCTTGCCTCGCAATTTGAGCTCTTCTAGAGGCTTTGTCCTGAGCAACTTTGTTAGGTCCCTCTCTGCTCGGCTGTTGAGCCTGTCCAGGTCCCTCTGGAGGGCAACACAGCCTTGTGGTGCATCAGCCCCTGCTCCCACTTCTGTGCTATCAGCAAACGTGCTGAGGGAGCGCTCTGTCCCTTCTGCCAGGTCACTGGGGAATAAGGCAAACAAGGCTGGCCCCAGCACGGCCCCCTGAGGTCACAACCCTCTGAGTTTGGAGCTCCACTGTCCACTTCTCCACCCTACTCTCCCTGAACTGCCTCAGGAGCATATTATGGGAGACAGGGACAAAGCCTCGCTGAAGCTCCAGCTGACAACTCAGCCACTGCTCTCCCCGCACAAACCCAGCCAGTCACTGCAGCACAGGTGGCTATGAGATTCCTCAAGCATGGTTTTCCCTTCCTGTTATTCCCGAGCTTTGGAGATGACATCCAGGAGGAGGTGTTGTGTCACCTGTCGGGAGATGGAGGAGAGGCTGATGGGCCTGCAGTTTCTTGGCTTCTTCTTGGTGCCCTTTGGGAAGACTGCAGTGATGCAGGCTTTCCTGCAATGCTCATGCCTCTCTTGCGAAGCATCACCTTCCCTGACTGGCTGAGAGAGCTCCCAGTGCCGGGGCCAGGAGCGGAGATTTCCCCTGGCCCCAAAAGGGAAGGCAGGGCTCAGGCCGTGTGTCAGTGCGACCTGGCAACGGGAGGAGAAGGTAAGGCAGGGATGCAGCTGCCCAGGGACCAGAGGGGCCCCACACCTCGGAGCTCTGGGCCTGTGCTGCAGGCTCACCTGCCTCTCCCTTCCCAGAATCAGCGCAGGAACATCCAGAGGAGACCGCGGTGTTCCTGAACGCGACGACGGGAGCAGAAGGCGGACAGGAGCAGGGCTCACGCAGGGCTGACCAGGGAGTAGCACCCTCGTAGCTCTGGGCCTGTTCTCCAAACTCCCATCACTTTTCTTCCTCCCACAGAGAGAGAGGACCAGCACCTGGCGGAGACAGCGGCGTTCCTGGACAGGGACTCAGCGCTGACAGCCGCCATGTGCGACAGGGAGCAGGAGGGCCCTGATGGCAGGGAGCCAGGTGAGGGCAAAGCAGCCCCTCCCACAGCCTGGCCCAGGGGCTGTCGGGGTGGCCAGCGTGGGGCCCAGAGCAGAAGCCAAAGGAGGCAGGAGCTGCTCAGCCAGGCCAGGGCTGGCAGCCTCCTTCCTCCTCAAGTGGGGCCCAGCTGGGCCAGGGGGCAGCTGTGGCGAGCCCCGTGCCCGCAGGGCACCCACGGGCGTTGCTCACGCCTGAGAGCGACCAGAACCAGCGGGGAGTGTGACAGCTCCGCTGCTCTGGGCTCGGCTGTCAGGCCAAGACACCCCTGGGCAGGGGGCAGTGTCCTTTTGGGCCTGGCAGAGCCCGTAGCCTCCTGGAGGGCTGGGGGCCCTGCTCCGGCCCAGCCTGGCCCAGGCCTGGGAGGCCTTTGACATTGCTGATTGCCCTCACAGCCTCCAGGGCCGAGCCAGAGCTCAATGGCCCCAGCCTGACCGGACGGTCTGGACTGGAGCCTTCCCGTGGCTCCCCGGAACCCGAGAGCATCAGCGCCAGCTCAGAAACACTGCCTAACCGGGTTTGACAGTATTTTTTCCTGTTAGGTCCTTGAAAGGATTTAAAAGGTAATGTTGTTTGGCAACTTCTTCAAGAAACAAATACGACATGATTCTTTTCAAGAAAGGTTTTATTAGTTTGGTTTCAGTTTCCATTTGGAATTCTTATGCTTCCTAAGACGATCCAGAAACTAATGAAAACCTAACATATTCCTAGGAGAAGTTTTTGAATCCACTACTCGCAGAAGTCTCTAAATTCACTGTTTCTCTTAAACACTTCCCTTACACCTAGTTAGCTAGCTGCTCCTGTAACAGAGAGAGATGCAGTGATTTACGTGGCTGGACATCACAACATGATGTTACACACACCAGTATACTAACAGCCTTTTGTTCCCTGACAGTTACAAAGCTTCAGGCTCTTCTGGAGGTCCTGAATTAATTTTGCGTGCACATCCATAGCCATGTTCCCTCCCCATGCTCAGCATTCAGCCACAGTTACCAGGGAACAGATGTTCCATACTCACCTCAAGCAATAATCTACGTCTGTCTTCCCAACCCTCTTATTCTTCACTGAACTCTACAGATCTACAAAAAATTACTTTGGGCCCTGTGCACAAAAGAAAACACAACAGAACACCAATCAATAGGGTTCAACACTTGTGATTCTGCTGCTGCTCCCAACAAACATGAATGAACAACACAACAGTCAAGTCAGAAGCTCTATTCTTCACGTCCCTCCTATTCTCTTGCCCCCCACCACATGTCGGCTCCAACAGAAACGTTCCCTACTGCAGCCTGGTGTACTAAGAAAAATGAAAGGCAGCAGCTGTCTCCATGAACATGCTGCAATCTAAATTGCAGTGAAACAGCAGCTCTTGCATTAAATGCTCAGCAGCAGGATCCCACAGCTGCCCCCCAGAAGCGCTGCCTGCCAAGGGCTGAGATCTCCATTCTAACACACCCTGCAAATCTGATGGGCTGGAAGATTGCAGGGCAGTAACTGTATGAACACAGCCATACATTTCACCAGCGTTATCTAACAAGTCTCAAGAAAGGAACGTCATTTAAGCCTGACTTGAGACTATAGTCTACAAAATAGAACAAGCAATTGTTTTGGCAACCTGTGTAATTTTTGGGGCTGTGTATGTTTTCTTTTGTTGTTGTCTTTGTTTTGAAATAGAAAATTCACTGGCTTCAGAAGAGAAAGCCATTAGGATGATTAGAAGAGAAAGATTCATTAGGATGAAGAACCGCACGGACATATGTCGCTGACAAGAACCCTCAGCATTCCTAACAGTAACACCAGAAAGACAGGAAAAAGTTAAAGGTGATAGACCTACCTGAAAAATCCCAAATGTCTCGGTAACCTGTCTAGTGACTATTTTTTTCCTAAGCTCTACAAGTTCCTATAGCTATGAGGTAATTATCTGAAAGAAAGGAAAGGCAGAAAGCTGCTCAGCCTTTATTTTTTACCAGGACTGTCTCGTGGGATTCTACCACAACTTTGACCACAAGAAAGGATGGTAAATTTTGACTACAGAGCATTCATAACCAGGAGGCATCTTTTCCTCCTTACTCAAGTCCAGTAAGGGTTTAAAAGGGAAAAATATAGAAAAGGGGACTGAACAAGTTGTGTCATACCTCTTAGGCGTTCGTCATCTATGGAGAAGAAGAGAACTCTAGCACTTTCTGTGCGTGGTAGAGAAAGAACCCTAGACAAGTACAAAGGGGTTTTAGCATTCTCAAAGGTCCTATCAAATGCCCTGAGCACAAGTTAGAGCTGTAGTGCCTCAGAGAAATGGTGTACATGGAAGAGCTCTACTCCATAGTATGCAAATAAAGCCTTCTATTAAAGAACCCCACTTTTTACAATAAAATTGACTGTGTCTTTGCCTTTTGGCTCTCACTGCTCAGAGGTGTGCAGTGTCAGTTTCCCATTTTCTCAGTGCTGCCATTAATATTCCCACAGCATCCAACTACTACAGCCAAGTAGACAACAAATACAAACGGAACTTGCCTTCCTTGGTGCTTTTCAATTTCTGACATCTCCGGCTCACCAGCAGCCCCAGACGGGATGTCTTGGAAATGTGAATCCTGTTGCCACCTGACGTTTTCCGGTTTTGTCGTTCCAAGTACGTAAGGCTCTGCAAAACCAGCACCAAAACAGAAAGCAAGTCAAAACCAAATTATTTCTCTGCTTGCCCGGAAAAATTCCTCTTTTCAAGTGAAATATTTACACTGGAGAAGACAGATTTAGGAAGGACAAAATCTTCTTCTCCCTGATTTTCTGAGCTGTAGCTCTCCTCCAGGATTTTCCACTTTGTTCTAGGCATCTCCTATGCATTCTTAAACATTTAGCATCACATCCAGAAGACAGTGAATAGCTTCTGAATTCAGCACAAGTGTGGTGGGCTTGTTGCTTTGTGGTGTTGTTTTTTAATATTTTGGGTAACTTGGCACGGTTTCCTTTCATTCCTACCTGACTGAGACTTGATTAAATATTCCTTCATCTGCATTTCATAAGGCCTTATTTTATCCGAGCTTAGGACACCCCAGTGATCCTTCAGTTTCTTTTTTCTGAAGGTCCAGGAATAGAATTCAGTAACTAACAGAATGTTCATGGAGCTTGGGGTCAACTCCAGGATTTTGTTCCTCCCTCTACCTTAACACCCATTTTCCTTAAAATCCTGTTGGCTTCCATGTAACTTGGTATGACTGCTGTGCCACCTTTTTCCCTGCTTGAGAAGTTTAGGGGAAGCTTTTTCACCGCTCTGCAAAAATCCCAATGCCTTCTCAAGGCGTGCCTTTCAAAATTCCTGAGATGCAAGCAGGAGTTACCTCTCATTAATCTCCCTCAGCCTTGGCAAGCAGCAATGAGGATCAGAATGCTTCAGCAGAAGTACTGACTTCTGCTGCTGAAAATCCTCTGGATTATGACCTTCTTTACACCGTATTGCTCTACAGTGCCTGCCAGAAGCCGTTCCTTAGAAATGGCTCCGTTAGGAGGGTTCTGCTCTTACCTTCTTTGATGCCCAACTCCTCTGTGTCTCCAAAGAAGGAAAACTGGAAAGCACTGGACTCCTGAGTTCTGTCGTTTTCAGGCAAAGGTCCCAGACGTTCGTCTGGGGCAGAGTCCTGTGCATCCTCTTTGTCCCAGCCTGTTTCCACTGTCTTTTCCGGTTTCATCTTTGAAGGTCCAAGCAAGTGTTTTAAATCAGCAGCAGTGTCGCAATCGATTTCTTCAGACACTGAAAGCAGTGTCTCACTCTCTTCTTTCTCCCTCTGCTTTACTGAAGAAAGGCTTTACTGAAATGAGATTGTTTAAGGATAGCGACTCAACACATGTCCTTTTCAAAGACAGCTTCCCTAAGAGCCACCTTGCTCGTCATGTCTCCCTAAAGGTATCCAAGCCATTAAGGATTCACGTTCAAGGGTAAGCAGTGGGGAAATATCTGTCTAAAGACAGGAATGAGTGTCCTTTTTAATCAGCTATGTGCTTAAGTGACTTTTCCCTACACAATACATGGTAACATAGAAATCAAGAATCATGGAAATGCCAAGAGCTAATTCGGTTTTCCCACAGACCTGCAAGTCTCGAGGTCCCTGTACTGACCCTTCTCACCTTCACTTACGGCAGCAAACAGAGGGACTAGAAAGAAAAGGTGACACTACGTGCTGCTGTTGGAGGTCCCAGTTGAGGCCCGACGTGGCTGGCGGGAGCGGTTGCTCCAGCGCGACGTCCCCGACGGTGTCCCCCTGCGCCTGGGCCTCTCAGCACTTGCTGCTCTCCTCCTGCTCCTGTCCTGGCGACTCCTGGAGCGGACAGGTTGATCCGAGGCTCGACGTTGCACGCAGGAGCGGCTGCGTCTCGGGGACGTCCCTGAGGACGTCTCCCTTCGCCTGGGCCTCTCTGCCCTCGACGTTCTCCTGCCGCTCCTGTCATGGCAACTCCTCGACCGGGCAGGTGGACTCTGGGCATGAGCTTGCTGCCGGGAGCGGCTGTGTCTGCGGGAAGCCCGCGACGGTGTCTCCCTTTGCCTACGCCTCTCTGCACTTGATGTTCTCCTACTGCTCCTGTCACGGCGACTCCGCGACCGGACGGCCCCATCTGAGGCCCGCCTCTGCTGTTGAGAGCGCCTTCGCCTGCGGTCAGGCCCAGCATGTCTGGAATGGACCCTGTCCTCAGGGCCCGTCCAGCTGCTGGATCTTGCCCTTGGTGTGCGTGCGCTGCCGGTGTCTGCCAAGGAAGAAACTGCATGCCGGGGGCTTCTGTGGCTGCTGGTCCCCGGAGTTGGAGACTGGGGAGCCAGACCCGATGGCACTGCGCTGCTGGAGCTCGGCCTGATGGCCTCGGATTCTGAAAGGCCGTGAGCAGGCTCCAGTCCTGACTGTCTGATCCGGCTGGGGCCATTGAGCTCTGGCTGCTCATCCCTGGGGGCTGTAAAGCCAAACAGGAATGTCAGAGGCCTCCCAGGCCATGCCCAACCAGAACACTGCCCCCAGCCCTCCAGGAGCCCATGGGCTTTGCCGTGCCCAGCCTGGGCACTGGCCCCAGCCCAGGGACACCCGCCTGCTTTGCCTCATACCTGTGCCGAGACCAGCACAGCTGTCACACTCCCAGCGGGTTCTCCTCACTGTCAGGCCAGAGCAGCGCCTGTGGGTGCCCTCGGCAGCACAGGAGGAGCACAGGAGCAGCTTCCAGGGCCTGGGGAAGCAAACGGGTTGATGGCTCTGAGAACAAAGTGTCCCAGCACGGGATTGTGCAGCCGAGCACCACTGGCTCCTTCCGCTTTGAGCCCTTCCTGAGACACAGGTTCCCTGCAGAGCCCCGGGTGCAGCTTCCCAACTCACCCCTCTTCCTCTGCCTCCTCCCTGCCTCCTGGGTAAAGGCATTCCCTGGCATTGCACCTGCTGTGACGCACTCTCAGATCCGCGAAGGCGTCGTTGTCCTCCCATGTTGGCAGTCTGATGGGGAAAGGAAAAGCTCATGTGTTTCTGCTGCCCTGACCGCATGGACGTAACAGGGTGTCCCTGCTCTTCCTCCAATGCTTTTCCAAGTCCCGTGAGAAGCGCAAGTCCAGACTCCCTGGATGGGGCAGGGCCTGGACTGCTGGGGCAGGGCCTGGCACAGCACGGCACTTGCACCCTCCTGTCTTGTGAGCCCCGCAGAAGGACACCAACCTGAAGGGGATGCGGATTCCCATGATGAACATTTCGACAGCGAACATGCCATCGTCTCTGCAGAGGGGGCAGCAGAAGGAGAAAAAACCAGCACGCATGGCCTGTCCCTGCAGGGCAAACAGAAGCAGTGTGAGCCAGGCCCTGGTGCTGCTGAGCACCTGCTGTGTCCCAGGCCTGAGGGCATGGCTCCCACCTGGAGGCAGTCCCTGTGGAACCAGGCTCTTTGGCACGTTGGGCACACGATGGTGGTAAAGGTCATTCTGTCTTCCACTGGCTCCATGCAGATGGGGCATTCGGTGCCCGGCTCTGGAGTCACCTGCACCATCTGCTCTGGACGGTGCTCTGGGCAGTAGGACCTGGGGGCAAAAGGACGGGCATAATGAGAAAGTCTTGGTCCTTCCCCAAGGGTGGCCAGAAGGGGAGAGGAGCTACCTGTATGGGGCAATGTACTGCGTAACACAGCCGCCCTCCTTGGCACAGGGCAGGTGGAACCATCTGTCGCAGCCTTCCTCGCAGCACATGATGGTGGCCCCGCTCTGGCCGCAGACGCAGCAGTGCTGGAATGAGCCAGGCAGCCCCATCAGCGGCAGCCTCGGGGCCTCCCCAGGCAGCCCCAGGGCTGCGGGCAGGGAGCAGGATGGGGCTGCTGCTGGCTCTCAGCCCACAGAGCCAGCTGGTGGAGGAAGCACCTGTGCCAGGGCCTCTTTGGAGCTGCTGGGAGCCAGACTTTGTCCCACAGCTGGCTGCATGGCCGGCCTTTCTTGCTGGGGCTCTGGGCTAAGCTCTGGCAAACGTCTCCTGGCACAAATGTCCCTGCTCTTTTGCCAGGCTCTCACCTTCTGTGCCGCCCGCCTGACTGCACATTGGATATCTTGAGGAAGAAAACCCAGGAATCCAACCTGTTTCTTTTCTTGCCGGAAAAGAAGAGTGGCAAAATACTGCAGAAAAGGGGAAGAAGTGATGAAGACAGGGTGGCAGGGACTGCCCATTGCAATGCGGGAGGGAGTGCCCGGAGCCACTCACCAGGCAGAACATGTGGGCACAGAGCCCGTATTTCTCCCGTCTGTTTCCGCAGGTGTCCGGGTCAGCGTCCACACGATGACACAACACGCATGCTGCAGGGGACAGAGCCAATGGCAGCGGGCGTCAGCAGCTCTGTGGGGCTCTCAGCCCGCAGCATCGACCCCAAGAGCTGCTCTGTCCCTGCCTGCGTGCCTGGCTGATGGGCAGGGCTGGAGGCCTTGGAGAGCAGCGGCCATTGCGGGCACGGGGCTCCCAACAGCTGCCCCCTGGCCCAGCTGGGCCCCACTTGAGGAGGAAGGAGGCTGCCAGCCCTGGCCTGGCTGAGCAGCTCCTGCCTCCTTTGGCTTCTGCTCTGGGCCCCACGCTGGCCACCCCGACAGCCCCTGGGCCAGGCTGTGGGAGGGGCTGCTTTGCCCTCACCTGGCTCCCTGCCATCAGGGCCCTCCTGCTCCCTGTCACACATGGCGGCTGTCAGCGCTGAGTCCCTGTCCAGGAACGCCGCTGTCTCCGCCAGGTGCTGGTCCTCTCTCTCTGTGGAGGGAAGAAAAGTGATGGGAGTTTGGAGAACAGGCCCAGAGCTACGAGGGTGCTACTCCCTGGTCAGCCCTGCGTGAGCCCTGCTCCTGTCCGCCTTCTGCTCCCGTCGTCGCGTTCAGGAACACCGCGGTCTCCTCTGGATGTTCCTGCGCTGATTCTGGGAAGGGAGAGGCAGGTGAGCCTGCAGCACAGGCCCAGAGCTCCGAGGTGTGGGGCCCCTCTGGTCCCTCGGCAGCTGCATCCCTGCCTTACCTTCTCCTCCCGTTGCCAGGTCGCACTGACACACGGCCTGAGCCCAGCCTTCCCTTTTGGGGCTTTGGTTGCACGTGTCACAATGGCCACTCTGACATCAGCATCTTGCTCCCAAGATTCACGCAGCCATGGCCTCACATGCCCGGCAGCCACTTGAGGCCGCCCCCTTGGGAACCGCGGTTCTGACATGGTTCCAAGTCTTTGGTCAGCACGGAACCAGGCCAGAGACTCCTGCAGCAAGTGCAGGGTCCAAGCCCAGGCCCCAGGATAGCCATCGAGGGTGGCACTGTAGGCACAAAGGTGCTGTTCATGCACGGCCACGCCAGGGCTCCTGCCCCTGGCAGTCGGTTGCCCAGAGAGCTTGTGCAGAGTCTCTTGCACTGCACAGATTCCAAACCTGCTCTTGGTGAACCGATGTTTTCCTCAAGACCTCTCTGCAGTAAACTGAGATGAACCTGATTTCATGCCCGTGCTGATCACTGTTGGGAACAGGAGATAAAGCTGGGGACCACTGCAGCTGCCTCCCAACCTCAGTTCTCCTGTCATCTAACGATCTCATGAATTTGACATTTCCTATTAAGCGGAAAAATTACTATTAAGCTTCTGAGAAAGCTCATCCTTTACACTGACTCTATGGAAACCCGGGAAATTCAATGAAAGATTACCTTGTATCTGACTGGAGAGCTTGCTACAGTGCTCAGCTCAGGAGCCAATTGCTTTTCCCACATTAAAGAACTTTGCCAGTTTTGTCCGTGCTTTCCTTCTAGCAACTATATTGAAAAAAGTCAAGACGGGACACACACAAACCGTTCTTGTAGAGTTTTCGCATTCACGCCTTTGCAAACACGCTCCTGCAAAGTCCAGATCGTTGACTGCTAGAACAGTCAGCGGGACCCCAGGGAAACAGGGCAGGGGCTGACAAGCAGAGATACCCTGCACCTGCCTGATGCTGGGGCACCGGGAGTTCACCCATGTTCCTGTCTCCAGGGGAGAGCCCCCTTGGGTGGAAAACAATGCCTTCACTGAACTAGGAGGGAGGCACAGCAGGTGCAATGCCAGGGAATGCCTTTACCCAGGAGGCAGGGTGGAGGCGGAGGAAGAGGGGAGCGTTGGGAAGCTGCACGCGGGGCTCTGCAGGGAACCTGTGTCTCGGCAAGGCATTGAAGCAGAAGGAGCCAGAAGAGCTCAGCCATGCAATCCCGAGCTGTGGACACTTTGTCCTCAGCACCAGGAACCCGTTTGCTTCTCCAGGCCCTGGGAAGTGCTCCGGTGCCTCTCCCGCAAGTTATGCATCGACACACAGCCACCGACTCTTCCTCAACCCTTCTCAGCACTGGACAGCAGGACACAGTAAAATGTTGTCTCTGGTGCATGATCTAATTATTCAAAGTCTAATTATTCAAAGTCCTGCAAAGAAGCAACTTACATTGAAAGCATCCACACCAAAATCCCCAAACCCTGGTACAAATCTTGAACTGACACAAGAAACATGTTCCTATTCAGAAACACAGTGTTGGCTAACATTTTGGCCAATATTTTTTCCTATTAGGTGTTTGAATGGATTTCAAAAGTAACATTTTTTGGCAAGTTCTTCAAGGAACAAGCAGGAAACACGTGTGAACTCGAAAAGAAGATTTATTGGCTTGCTTTCACATCCCTTTTGGAATCCCTATGCTTCATCCAGCATGCAAGAAAATTGTGAAAATCCAACTTCATATTAGGAGAAGTTTCTGAATTTGCAGTTTGCCTCAAAGACTTTCTGTACACAGTTAAGGAACTGGCTCTGTAACTTACAGGGATTGAGTGGTTCCCCTGACTGGACATCACCACATGACCTTACCAAAACAACTATTCTTGCCTCGCAATTTGAGCTCTTCTAGAGGCTTTGTCCTGAGCAACTTTGTTAGGTCCCTCTCTGCTCGGCTGTCGAGCCTGTCCAGGTCCCTCTGGAGGGCAGCACAGCCTTGTGGTGCATCAGCCCCTGCTCCCACTTCTGTGCTATCAGCAAACGTGCTGAGGGAGCGCTCTGTCCCTTCTGCCAGGTCACTGGGGAATAAGGCAAACAAGGCTGGCCCCAGCACAGCCCCCTGAGGTCACAACCCTCTGAGTTTGGAGCTCCACTGTCTACTTCTCCACCCTACTCTCCCTGAACTGCCTCAGGAGCATATTATGGGAGACAGGGACAAAGCCTCGCTGAAGCTCCAGCTGACAACTCAGCCACTGCTCTCCCCGCACAAACCCAGCCAGTCACTGCAGCACAGGTGGCTATGAGATTCCTCAAGCATGGTTTTCCCTTCCTGTTATTCCCGAGCTTTGGAGATGACATCCAGGAGGAGGTGTTGTGTCACCTGTCGGGAGATGGAGGAGAGGCTGATGGGCCTGCAGTTTCTTGGCTTCTTCTTGGTGCCCTTTGGGAAGACTGCAGTGATGCAGGCTTTCCTGCAATGCTCATGCCTCTCTTGCGAAGCATCACCTTCCCTGACTGGCTGAGAGAGCTCCCAGTGCCGGGGCCAGGAGCAGAAATTTCCCCTGGCCCCAAAAGGGAAGGCAGGGCTCAGGCCGTGTGTCAGTGCGACCTGGCAACGGGAGGAGAAGGTAAGGCAGGGATGCAGCTGCCCAGGGACCAGAGGGGCCCCACACCTCGGGCCTCTGGGCCT
This sequence comes from Cyanistes caeruleus, assembly GCF_971803275.1. Classification (NCBI taxonomy): domain Eukaryota; kingdom Metazoa; phylum Chordata; class Aves; order Passeriformes; family Paridae; genus Cyanistes; species Cyanistes caeruleus. The sequence continues at coordinate 17,053 of NW_028256015.1, read as the reverse complement.
GTGCTGCAGGCTCACCTGCCTCTCCCTTCCCAGAATCAGCGCAGGAACATCCAGAGGAGACCGCGGTATTCCTGAACGCGACGACGGGAGCAGAAGGCGGACAGGAGCAGGGCTCACGCAGGGCTGATCAGGGAGTAGCACCCTCATTGCTCTGGGCATGTCCTGCAAATTCCCCACACCCTTCTTCCCTCCACACAGAGACAGGACCAGCACCTCGAGGACACCGTGTTGTTCCTGGACAGGGACTCAGCGCTGACAGCCGCCATGTGCGACAGGGAGCAGGAGGGCCCTGATGGCAGGGAGCCAGGTGAGGGCAAAGCAGCCCTCCTACAGCCTGGCCCAGGGACTGTCAGGGTGGCCAGCGTGGGGCCCAGAGCAGAGGCCAAAGGAGGCAGGAGCTGCTCAGCCAGGCCAGGGCTGGCAGCCTCCTTCCTCCTCAAGTGGGGCCCAGCTGGGCCAGGGGGCAGCTGTTGGGAGCCCCGTGCCCGCAATGGCCGCTGCTCTCCAAGGCCTCCAGCCCTGCCCATCAGCCAGGCACGCAGGCAGGGACAGAGCAGCTCTTGGGGTCGATGCTGCGGGCTGAGAGCCCCACAGAGCTGCTCATGCCCGCTGCCATTGGCTCTGTCTCCTGCAGCATGCCTGCTGTGTCGTTGTGTAAAGGCTGACCCCTGTGCTTCCCCAGGCTCTGGCAAGTGCCCCTGTGCTGCTCCTGTGCTGCCCAGGGCACCCACGGGCGTTGCTCGTGCCTGAGAGCGACCAGAACCAGCGGGGAGTGTGACAGCTCCGCTGCCCTGGGCTCGGCTGTCAGGCCAAGACACCCCTGGGCAGGGGGCAGTGTCCTTTTGGGCCTGGCAGAGCCCGTAGGCTCCTGGAGTGCTGGGGGCCCTGCTCCGGCCCAGCCTGGCCCAGGCCTGGGAGGCCTTTGACATTGCTGATTGCCCTCACAGCCTCCAGGGCCGAGCCAGAGCTCAATGGCCCCAGCCTGAGCGGACGGTCTGGACTGGAGCCTTCCCGTGGCTCCCCGGAACCCGAGAGCATCAGCGCCAGCTCAGAAACACTGCCTAACCGGGTTTGACAGTATTTTTTCCTGTTAGGTCCTTGAAAGGATTTAAAAGGTAATGTTGTTTGGCAACTTCTTCAAGGAACAAATACGACATGATTCTTTTCAAGAAAGGTTTTATTAGTTTGGTTTCAGTTTCCATTTGGAATTCTTATGCTTCCTAAGACGATCCAGAAACTAATGAAAACCTAACATATTCCTAGGAGAAGTTTTTGAATCCACTACTCGCAGAAGTCTCTAAATTCACTGTTTCTCTTAAACACTTCCCTTACACCTAGTTAGCTAGCTGCTCCTGTAACAGAGAGAGATGCAGTGATTTACGTGGCTGGACATCACAACATGATGTTACACACACCAGTATACTAACAGCCTTTTGTTCCCTGACAGTTACAAAGCTTCAGGCTCTTCTGGAGGTCCTGAATTAATTTTGCGTGCACATCCATAGCTGTGTTCCCTCCCCATGCTCAGCATTCAGCCACAGTTACCAGGGAACAGATGTTCCATACTCACCTCAAGCAATAATCTACGTCTTTCTTCCCAACCCTCTTATTCTTCACTGAACTCTACAGATCTACAAAAAATTACTTTGGGCCCTCTGCACAAAAGAAAACACAACAGAACACCAATCAATAGGGTTCAACACTTGTGATTCTGCTGCTGCTCCCAACAAACATGAATGAACAACACAACAGTCAAGTCAGAAGCTCTATTCTTCACGTCCCTCCTATTCTCTTGCCCCCCACCACATGTCGGCTCCAACAGAAACGTTCCCTACTGCAGCCTGGTGTACTAAGAAAAATGAAAGACAGCAGCTGTCTCCCTGAACATGCTGAAATCTAAATTGCAGTGAAACAGCAGCTCTTGCATTAAATGCTCAGCAGCAGGATCCCACAGCTGCCCCCCAGAAGCGCTGCCTGCCAAGGGCTGAGATCTCCATTCTAACACACCCTGCAAATCTGATGGGCTGGAAGATTGCAGGGCAGTAACTGTATGAACACAGCCATACATTTCACCAGCGTTATCTAACAAGTCTCAAGAAAGGAACGTCATTTAAGCCTGACTTGAGACTATAGTCTACAAAATAGAACAAGCAATTGTTTTGGCAACCTGTGTAATTTTTGGGGCTGTGTATGTTTTCTTTTGTTGTTGTTGTCTTTGTTTTGAAATAGAAAATTCACTGGCTTCAGAAGAGCAAGCCCCAGATTCACTAGGATGAAGAACCGCACGGACATATGTCGCTGACAAGAACCCTCAGCATTCCTAACAGTAACACCAGAAAGACAGGAAAAAGTTAAAAATGATAGACCTACCTGAAAAGATCCCAAATGTCTCGGTAACCTGTCTAGTGACTATTTTTTCCCTAAGCTCTACAAGTTCCTATAGCTATGAGGTAATTATCTGAAAGAAAGGAAAGGCAGAAAGCTGCTCAGCCTTTATTTTTTACCAGGACTGTCTCGTGGGATTCTACCACAACTTTGACCACAAGAAAGGATGGCAAATTTTGACTACAGAGCATTCATAACCAGGAGGCATCTTTTCCTCCTTACTCAAGTCCAGTGAGGGTTTAAAAGGGAAAAATATAGAAAAGGGGACTGAACAAGTTGTGTCATACCTCTTAGGCGTTCGTCATCTATGGAGAAGAAGAGAACTCTAGCACTTTCTGTGCGTGGTAGAGAAAGAACCCTAGACAAGTACAAAGGGGTTTTAGCATTCTCAAAGGTCCTATCAAATGCCCTGAGCACAAGTTAGAGCTGTAGTGCCTCAGAGAAATGGTGTACATGGAAGAGCTCTACTCCATAGTATGCAAATAAAGCCTTCTATTAAAGAACCCCACTTTTTACAATAAAATTGACTGTGTCTTTGCCTTTTGGCTCTCACTGCTCAGAGGTGTGCAGTGTCAGTTTCCCATTTTCTCAGTGCTGCCATTAATATTCCCACAGCATCCAACTACTACAGCCAAGTAGACAACAAATACAAATGGAACTTGCCTTCCTTGGTGCTTTTCAATTTCTGACATCTCCGGCTCACCAGCAGCCCCAGACGGGATGTCTTGGAAATGTGAATCCTGTCGCCACCTGACGTTTTCCGGTTTTGTCGTTCCAAGTACGTAAGGCTCTGCAAAACCAGCACCAAAACAGAAAGCAAGTCAAAACCAAATTATTTCTCTGCTTGCCCGGAAAAATTCCTCTTTTCAAGTGAAATATTTACACTGGAGAAGACAGATTTAGGAAGGACAAAATCTTCTTCTCCCTGATTTTCTGAGCTGTAGCTCTCCTCCAGGATTTTCCACTTTGTTCTAGGCATCTCCTATGCATTCTTAAACATTTAGCATCACATCCAGAAGACAGTGAATAGCTTCTGAATTCAGCACAAGTGTGGTGGGCTTGTTGCTTTGTGGTGTTGTTTTTTAATATTTTGGGTAACTTGGCACGGTTTCCTTTCATTCCTACCTGACTGAGACTTGATTAAATATTCCTTCATCTGCATTTCATAAGGCCTTATTTTATCCGAGCTTAGGACTCCCCAGTGATCCTTCAGTTTCTCTTTTCTGAAGGTCCAGGAATAGAATTCAGTAACTAACAGAATGTTCATGGAGCTTGGGGTCAACTCCAGGATTTTGTTCCTCCCTCTACCTTAACACCCATTTTCCTTAAAATCCTGTTGGCTTCCATGTAACTTGGTATGACTGCTGTGCCACCTTTTTCCCTGCTTGAGAAGTTTAGGGGAAGCTTTTTCACCGCTCTGCAAAAATCCCAATGCCTTCTCAAGGCGTGCCTTTCAAAATTCCTGAGATGCAAGCAGGAGTTACCTCTCATTAATCTCCCTCAGCCTTGGCAAGCAGCAATGAGGATCAGAATGCTTCAGCAGAAGTACTGACTTCTGCTGCTGAAAATCCTCTGGATTATGACCTTCTTTACACCGTATTGCTCTACAGTGCCTGCCAGAAGCCGTTCCTTAGAAATGGCTCCGTTAGGAGGGTTCTGCTCTTACCTTCTTTGATGCCCAACTCCTCTGTGTCTCCAAAGAAGGAAAACTGGAAAGCACTGGACTCCTGAGTTCTGTCGTTTTCAGGCAAAGGTCCCAGACGTTCGTCTGGGGCAGAGTCCTGTGCATCCTCTTTGTCCCAGCCTGTTTCCACTGTCTTTTCCGGTTTCATCTTTGAAGGTCCAAGCAAGTGTTTTAAATCAGCAGCAGTGTCGCAATCGATTTCTTCAGACACTGAAAGCAGTGTCTCACTCTCTTCTTTCTCCCTCTGCTTTACTGAAGAAAGGCTTTACTGAAATGAGATTGTTTAAGGATAGCGACTCAACACATGTCCTTTTCGAAGACAGCTTCCCTAAGAGCCACCTTGCTCGTCATGTCTCCCTAAACGTATCCAAGCCATTAAGGATTCACGTTCAAGGGTAAGCAGTGGGGAAATATCTGTCTAAAGACAGGAATGAGTGTCCTTTTTAATCAGCTATGTGCTTAAGTGACTTTTCCCTACACAATACATGGTAACATAGAAATCAAGAATCGTGGAAATGCCAAGAGCTAATTCGGTTTTCCCACAGACCTGCAAGTCTCGAGGTCCCTGTACTGACCCTTCTCACCTTCACTTACGGCAGCAAACAGAGGGACTAGAAAGAAAAGATGACACTACGTGCTGCTGTTGGAGGTCCCAGTTGAGGCCCGACGTGGCTGGCGGGAGCGGTTGCTCCAGCGCGACGTCCCCGACGGTGTCCCCCTGCGCCTGGGCCTCTCAGCACTTGCTGCTCTCCTCCTGCTCCTGTCCTGGCGACTCCTGGAGCGGACAGGTTGATCCGAGGCTCGACGTTGCACGCAGGAGCGGCTGCGTCTCGGGGACGTCCCTGAGGACGTCTCCCTTCGCCTGGGCCTCTCTGCCCTCGACGTTCTCCTGCCGCTCCTGTCATGGCAACTCCTCGACCGGGCAGGTGGACTCTGGGCATGAGCTTGCTGCCGGGAGCGGCTGTGTCTGCGGGAAGCCCGCGACGGTGTCTCCCTTTGCCTGCGCCTCTCTGCACTTGATGTTCTCCTACTGCTCCTGTCATGGCGACTCCGCGACCGGACGGCCCCATCTGAGGCCCGCCTCTGCTGTTGAGAGCGCCTTCGCCTGCGGTCAGGCCCAGCATGTCTGGAATGGACCCTGTCCTCAGGGCCCGTCCAGCTGCTGGATCTTGCCCTTGGTGTGCGTGCGCTGCCGGTGTCTGCCAAGGAAGAAACTGCATGCCGGGGGCTTCTGTGGCTGCTGGTCCCTGGAGTTGGAGACTGGGGAGCCAGACCCGATGGCACTGCGCTGCTGGAGCTCGGCCTGATGGCCTCGGATTCTGAAAGGCCGTGAGCAGGCTCCAGTCCTGACTGTCTGATCCGGCTGGGGCCATTGAGCTCTGGCTGCTCATCCCTGGGGGCTGTAAAGCCAAACAGGAATGTCAGAGGCCTCCCAGGCCATGCCCAACCAGAACACTGCCCCCAGCCCTCCAGGAGCCCATGGGCTTTGCCGTGCCCAGCCTGGGCACTGGCCCCAGCCCAGGGACACCCGCCTGCTTTGCCTCATACCTGTGCCGAGACCAGCACAGCTGTCACACTCCCAGCGGGTTCTCCTCACTGTCAGGCCAGAGCAGCGCCTGTGGGTGCCCTCGGCAGCACAGGAGGAGCACAGGAGCAGCTTCCAGGGCCTGGGGAAGCAAACGGGTTGATGGCTCTGAGAACAAAGTGTCCCAGCACGGGATTGTGCAGCCGAGCACCACTGGCTCCTTCCGCTTTGAGCCCTTCCTGAGACACAGGTTCCCTGCAGAGCCCCGGGTGCAGCTTCCCAACTCACCCCTCTTCCTCTGCCTCCTCCCTGCCTCCTGGGTAAAGGCATTCCCTGGCATTGCACCTGCTGTGACGCACTCTCAGATCCGCGAAGGCGTCGTTGTCCTCCCATGTTGGCAGTCTGATGGGGAAAGGAAAAGCTCATGTGTTTCTGCTGCCCTGACCGCATGGACGTAACAGGGTGTCCCTGCTCTTCCTCCAATGCTTTTCCAAGTCCCGTGAGAAGCGCAAGTCCAGACTCCCTGGATGGGGCAGGGCCTGGACTGCTGGGGCAGGGCCTGCACAGCACAGCAGTTGCACCCTCCTGTCTTGTGAGCCCCGCAGAAGGACACCAACCTGAAGGGGATGCGGATTCCCATGATGAACATTTCGACAGCGAACATGCCATCGTCTCTGCAGAGGGGGCAGCAGAAGGAGAAAAAACCAGCACGCATGGCCTGTCCCTGCAGGGCAAACAGAAGCAGTGTGAGCCAGGCCCTGGTGCTGCTGAGCACCTGCTGTGTCCCAGGCCTGAGGGCATGGCTCCCACCTGGAGGCAGTCCCTGTGGAACCAGGCTCTTTGGCACGTTGGGCACACGATGGTGGTAAAGGTCATTCTGTCTTCCACTGGCTCCATGCAGATGGGGCATTCGGTGCCCGGCTCTGGAGTCACCTGCACCATCTGCTCTGGACGGTGCTCAGGGCAGTAGGACCTGGGGGCAAAAGGACGGGCATAATGAGAAAGTCTTGGTCCTTCCCCAAGGGTGGCCAGAAGGGGAGAGGAGCTACCTGTATGGGGCAATGTACTGCGTAACACAGCCGCCCTCCTTGGCACAGGGCAGGTGGAACCATCTGTCGCAGCCTTCCTCGCAGCACATGATGGTGGCCCCGCTCTGGCCGCAGACGCAGCAGTGCTGGAATGAGCCAGGCAGCCCCATCAGCGGCAGCCTCGGGGCCTCCCCAGGCAGCCCCAGGGCTGCGGGCAGGGAGCAGGATGGGGCTGCTGCTGGCTCTCAGCCCACAGAGCCAGCTGGTGGAGGAAGCACCTGTGCCAGGGCCTCTTTGGAGCTGCTGGGAGCCAGACTTTGTCCCACAGCTGGCTGCATGGCCGGCCTTTCTTGCTGGGGCTCTGGGCTAAGCTCTGGCAAACGTCTCCTGGCACAAATGTCCCTGCTCTTTTGCCAGGCTCTCACCTTCTGTGCCGCCCGCCTGACTGCACATTGGATATCTTGAGGAAGAAAACCCAGGAATCCAACCTGTTTCTTTTCTTGCCGGAAAAGAAGAGTGGCAAAATACTGCAGAAAAGGGGAAGAGGTGATGAAGACAGGGTGGCAGGGACTGCCCATTGCAATGCGGGAGGGAGTGCCCGGAGCCACTCACCAGGCAGAACATGTGGGCACAGAGCCCGTATTTCTCCCGTCTGTTTCCGCAGGTGTCCGGGTCAGCGTCCACACGATGACACAAAACGCATGCTGCAGGGGACAGAGCCAATGGCAGCGGGCGTCAGCAGCTCTGTGGGGCTCTCAGCCCGCAGCATCGACCCCAAGAGCTGCTCTGTCCCTGCCTGCGTGCCTGCCTGATGGGCAGGGCTGGAGGCCTTGGAGAGCAGCGGCCATTGCGGGCACGGGGCTCCCAACAGCTGCCCCCTGGCCCAGCTGGGCCCCACTTGAGGAGGAAGGAGGCTGCCAGCCCTGGCCTGGCTGAGCAGCTCCTGCCTCCTTTGGCTTCTGCTCTGGGCCCCACGCTGGCCACCCCGACAGCCCCTGGGCCAGGCTGTGGGAGGGGCTGCTTTGCCCTCACCTGGCTCCCTGCCATCAGGGCCCTCCTGCTCCCTGTCACACATGGCGGCTGTCAGCGCTGAGTCCCTGTGCAGGAACGCCGCTGTCTCCGCCAGGTGCTGGTCCTCTCTCTCTGTGGAGGGAAGAAAAGTGATGGGAGTTTGGAGAACAGGCCCAGAGCTACGAGGGTGCTACTCCCTGGTCAGCCCTGCGTGAGCCCTGCTCCTGTCCGCCTTCTGCTCCCGTCGTCGCGTTCAGGAACACCGCGGTTTCCTCTGGATGTTCCTGCGCTGATTCTGGGAAGGGAGAGGCAGGTGAGCCTGCAGCACAGGCCCAGAGCTCCGAGGTGTGGGGCCCCTCTGGTCCCTGGGCAGCTGCATCCCTGCCTTACCTTCTCCTCCCGTTGCCAGGTCGCACTGACACACGGCCTGAGCCCAGCCTTCCCTTGTGGGGCTTTGGTTGCACGTGTCACAATGGCCACTCTGACATCAGCATCTTGCTCCCAAGATTCACGCAGCCATGGCCTCACATGCCCGGCAGCCACTTGAGGCCGCCCCCTTGGGAACCGCGGTTCTGACATGGTTCCAAGCCTTTGGTCAGCACGGAACCAGGCCAGAGACTCCTGCAGCAAGTGCAGGGTCCAAGCCCAGGCCCCAGGGCAGCCATCGAGGGTGGCACTGTAGGCACAAAGGTGCTGTTCAGGCACGGCCACGCCAGGGCTCCTGCCCCTGGCAGTCGGTTGCCCAGAGAGCTTGTGCAGAGTCTCTTGCACTGCACAGATTCCAAACCTGCTCTTGGTGAACCGATGTTTTCCTCAAGACCTCTCTGCAGTAAACTGAGATGAACCTGATTTCATGCCCGTGCTGATCACTGTTGGGAACAGGAGATAAAGCTGGGGACCACTGCAGCTGCCTCCCAACCTCAATTCTCCTGTCATCTAACGATCTCATGAATTTGACATTTCCTATTAAGCGGAAAAATTACTATTAAGCTTCTGAGAAAGCTCATCCTTTACACTGACTCTATGGAAACCCGGGAAATTCAATGAAAGATTACCTTGTATCTGACTGGAGAGCTTGCTACAGTGCTCAGCTCAGGAGCCAATTGCTTTTCCCACATTAAAGAACTTTGCCAGTTTTGTCCGTGCTTTCCTTCTAGCAACTATATTGAAAAAAGTCAAGACGGGACACACGCAAACCGTTCTTGTAGAGTTTTCGCATTCACGCCTTTGCAAACACGCTCCTGCAAAGTCCAGATCGTTGACTGCTAGAACAGTCAGCGGGACCCCAGGGAAACAGGGCAGGGGCTGACAAGCAGAGATACCCTGCACGTGCCTGATGCTGGGGCACCGGGAGTTCACCCATGTTCCTGTCTCCAGGGGAGAGCCCCCTTGGGTGGAAAACAATGCCTTCACTGAACTAGGAGGGAGGCACAGCAGGTGCAATGCCAGGGAATGCCTTTACCCAGGAGGCAGGGTGGAGGCGGAGGAAGAGGGGAGCGTTGGGAAGCTGCACGCGGGGCTCTGCAGGGAACCTGTGTCTCGGCAAGGCATTGAAGCAGAAGGAGCCAGAAGAGCTCAGCCATGCAATCCCGAGCTGTGGACACTTTGTCCTCAGCACCAGGAACCCGTTTGCTTCTCCAGGCCCTGGGAAGTGCTCCGGTGCCTCTCCCGCAAGTTATGCATCGACACACAGCCACCGACTCTTCCTCAACCCTTCTCAGCACTGGACAGCAGGACACAGTAAAATGTTGTCTCTGGTGCATGATCTAATTATTCAAAGTCTAATTATTCAAAGTCCTGCAAAGAAGCAACTTACATTGAAAGCATCCACACCAAAATCCCCAAACCCTGGTACAAATCTTGAACTGACACAAGAAACATGTTCCTATTCAGAAACACAGTGTTGGCTAACATTTTGGCCAATATTTTTTCCTATTAGGTGTTTGAATGGATTTCAAAAGTAACATTTTTTGGCAAGTTCTTCAAGGAACAAGCAGGAAACACGTGTGAACTCGAAAAGAAGATTTATTGGCTTGCTTTCACATCCCTTTTGGAATCCCTATGCTTCATCCAGCATGCAAGAAAATTGTGAAAATCCAACTTCATATTAGGAGAAGTTTCTGAATTTGCAGTTTGCCTCAAAGACTTTCTGTACACAGTTAAGGAACTGGCTCTGGAACTTACAGGGATTGAGTGGTTCCCCTGACTGGACATCACCACATGACCTTACCAAAACAACTATTCTTGCCTCGCAATTTGAGCTCTTCTAGAGGCTTTGTCCTGAGCAACTTTGTTAGGTCCCTCTCTGCTCGGCTGTCGAGCCTGTCCAGGTCCCTCTGGAGGGCAGCACAGCCTTGTGGTGCATCAGCCCCTGCTCCCACTTCTGTGCTATCAGCAAACGTGCTGAGGGAGCGCTCTGTCCCTTCTGCCAGGTCACCGGGGAATAAGGCAAACAAGGCTGGCCCCAGCACAGCCCCCTGAGGTCACAACCCTCTGAGTTTGGAGCTCCACTGTCCACTTCTCCACCCTACTCTCCCTGAACTGCCTCAGGAGCATATTATGGGAGACAGGGACAAAGCCTCGCTGAAGCTCCAGCTGACAACTCAGCCACTGCTCTCCCCGCACAAACCCAGCCAGTCACTGCAGCACAGGTGGCTATGAGATTCCTCAAGCATGGTTTTCCCTTCCTGTTATTCCCGAGCTTTGGAGATGACATCCAGGAGGAGGTGTTGTGTCACCTGTCGGGAGATGGAGGAGAGGCTGATGGGCCTGCAGTTTCTTGGCTTCTTCTTGGTGCCCTTTGGGAAGACTGCAGTGATGCAGGCTTTCCTGCAATGCTCATGCCTCTCTTGCGAAGCATCACCTTCCCTGACTGGCTGAGAGAGCTCCCAGTGCCGGGGCCAGGAGCAGAGATTTCCCCTGGCCCCAAAAGGGAAGGCAGGGCTCAGGCCGTGTGTCAGTGCGACCTGGCAACGGGAGGAGAAGGTAAGGCAGGGATGCAGCTGCCCAGGGACCAGAGGGGCCCCACACCTCGGGGCTCTGGGCCTGTGCTGCAGGCTCACCTGCCTCTCCCTTCCCAGAATCAGCGCAGGAACATCCAGAGGAGACCGCGGTGTTCCTGAACGCGACGACGGGAGCAGAAGGCGGACAGGAGCAGGGCTCACGCAGGGCTGATCAGGGAGTAGCACCCTCATTGCTCTGGGCATGTCCTGCAAATTCCCCACACCCTTCTTCCCTCCGCAGAGAGACAGGACCAGCACCTCGAGGACACCGTGTTGTTCCTGGACAGGGACTCAGCGCTGACAGCCGCCATGTGTGACAGGGAGCAGGAGGGCCCTGATGGCAGGGAGCCAGGTGAGGGCAAAGCAGCCCTCCTACAGCCTGGCCCAGGGACTGTCAGGGTGGCCAGCGTGGGGCCCAGAGCAGAGGCCAAAGGAGGCAGGAGCTGCTCAGCCAGGCCAGGGCTGGCAGCCTCCTTCCTCCTCAAGTGGGGCCCAGCTGGGCCAGGGGGCAGCTGTTGGGAGCCCCGTGCCCGCAATGGCCGCTGCTCTCCAAGGCCTCCAGCCCTGCCCATCAGCCAGGCACGCAGGCAGGGACAGAGCAGCTCTTGGGGTCGATGCTGCGGGCTGAGAGCCTCACAGAGCTGCTCATGCCCGCTGCCATTGGCTCTGTCCCCTGCAGCATGCCTGCTGTGTCGTTGTGTAAAGGCTGACCCCTGTGCTTCCCCAGGCCCTGGCAAGTGCCCCTGTGCTGCTCCTGTGCTGCCCAGGGCACCCACGGGCGTTGCTCGTGCCTGAGAGCGACCAGAACCAGCGGGGAGTGTGACAGCTCCGCTGCTCTGGGCTCGGCTGTCAGGCCAAGACACCCCTGGGCAGGGGGCAGTGTCCTTTTGGGCCTGGCAGAGCCCGTAGCCTCCTGGAGGGCTGGGGGCCCTGCTCCGGCCCAGCCTGGCCCAGGCCTGGGAGGCCTTTGACATTGCTGATTGCCCTCACAGCCTCCAGGGCCGAGCCAGAGCTCAATGGCCCCAGCCTGACCGGACGGTCTGGACTGGAGCCTTCCCGTGGCTCCCCGGAACCCGAGAGCATCAGCGCCAGCTCAGAAACACTGCCTAACTGGGTTTGACAGTATTTTTTCCTGTTAGGTCCTTGAAAGGATTTAAAAGGTAATGTTGTTTGGCAACTTCTTCAAGGAACAAATACGACATGATTCTTTTCAAGAAAGGTTTTATTAGTTTGGTTTCAGTTTCCATTTGGAATTCTTATGCTTCCTAAGACGATCCAGAAACTAATGAAAACCTAACATATTCCTAGGAGAAGTTTTTGAATCCACTACTCGCAGAAGTCTCTAAATTCACTGTTTCTCTTAAACACTTCCCTTACACCTAGTTAGCTAGCTGCTCCTGTAACAGAGAGAGATGCAGTGATTTACGTGGCTGGACATCACAACATGATGTTACACACACCAGTATACTAACAGCCTTTTGTTCCCTGACAGTTACAAAGCTTCAGGCTCTTCTGGAGGTCCTGAATTAATTTTGCGTGCACATCCATAGCCGTGTTCCCTCCCCATGCTCAGCATTCAGCCACAGTTACCAGGGAACAGATGTTCCATACTCACCTCAAGCAATAATCTACGTCTTTCTTCCCAACCCTCTTATTCTTCACTGAACTCTACAGATCTACAAAAAATTACTTTGGGCCCTGTGCACAAAAGAAAACACAACAGAACACCAATCAATAGGGTTCAACACTTGTGATTCTGCTGCTGCTCCCAACAAACATGAATGAACAACACAACAGTCAAGTCAGAAGCTCTATTCTTCACGTCCCTCCTATTCTCTTGCCCCCCACCACATGTCGGCTCCAACAGAAACGTTCCCTACTGCAGCCTGGTGTACTAAGAAAAATGAAAGGCAGCAGCTGTCTCCCTGAACATGCTGAAATCTAAATTGCAGTGAAACAGCAGCTCTTGCATTAAATGCTCAGCAGCAGGATCCCACAGCTGCCCCCCGGAAGCGCTGCCTGCCAAGGGCTGAGATCTCCATTCTAACACACCCTGCAAATCTGATGGGCTGGAAGATTGCAGGGCAGTAACTGTATGAACACAGCCATACATTTCATCAGCGTTATCTAACAAGTCTCAAGAAAGGAACGTCATTTAAGCCTGACTTGAGACTATAGTCTACAAAATAGAATAAGCAATTGTTTTGGCAACCTGTGTAATTTTTGGGGCTGTGTATGTTTTCTTTTGTTGTTGTTGTCTTTGTTTTGAAATAGAAAATTCACTGGCTTCAGAAGAGCAAGCCCCAGATTCACTAGGATGAAGAACCGCTGACAAGAACCCTCAGCATTCCTAACAGTAACACCAGAAAGACAGGAAAAAGTTAAAGGTGATAGACCTACCTGAAAAGATCCCAAATGTCTCGGTAACCTGTCTAGTGACTATTTTTTTCCTAAGCTCTACAAGTTCCTATAGCTATGAGGTAATTATCTGAAAGAAAGGAAAGGCAGAAAGCTGCTCAGCCTTTATTTTTTACCAGGACTGTCTCGTGGGATTCTACCACAACTTTGACCGCAAGAAAGGATGGCAAATTTTGACTACAGAGCATTCATAACCAGGAGGCATCTTTTCCTCCTTACTCAAGTCCAGTAAGGGTTTAAAAGGGAAAAATATAGAAAAGGGGACTGAAAAGTTGTGTCATACCTCTTAGGCGTTCGTCATCTATGAAGAAGAAGAAAACTCTAGCACTTTCTGTGCGTGGCAGAGAAAGAACCCTAGACAAGTACAAAGGGGTTTTAGCATTCTCAAAGGTCCTATCAAATGCCCTGAGCACAAGTTAGAGCTGTAGTGCCTCAGAGAAATGGTGTACATGGAAGAGCTCTACTCCATAGTATGCAAATAAAGCCTTCTATTAAAGAACCCCACTTTTTACAATAAAATTGACTGTGTCTTTGCCTTTTGGCTCTCACTGCTCAGAGGTGTGCAGTGTCAGTTTCCCATTTTCTCAGTGCTGCCATTAATATTCCCACAGCATCCAACTACTACAGCCAAGTAGACAACAAATACAAATGGAACTTGCCTTCCTTGGTGCTTTTCAATTTCTGACATCTCCGGCTCACCAGCAGCCCCAGACGGGATGTCTTGGAAATGTGAATCCTGTTGCCACCTGACGTTTTCCGGTTTTGTCGTTCCAAGTACGTAAGGCTCTGCAAAACCAGCACCAAAACAGAAAGCAAGTCAAAACCAAATTATTTCTCTGCTTGCCCGGAAAAATTCCACTTTTCAAGTGAAATATTTACACTGGAGAAGACAGATTTAGGAAGGACAAAATCTTCTTCTCCCTGATTTTCTGAGCTGTAGCTCTCCTCCAGGATTTTCCACTTTGTTCTAGGCATCTCCTATGCATTCTTAAACATTTAGCATCACATCCAGAAGACAGTGAATAGCTTCTGAATTCAGCACAAGTGTGGTGGGCTTGTTGCTTTGTGGTGTTGTTTTTTAATATTTTGGGTAACTTGGCACGGTTTCCTTTCATTCCTACCTGACTGAGACTTGATTAAATATTCCTTCATCTGCATTTCATAAGGCCTTATTTTATCCGAGCTTAGGACACCCCAGTGATCCTTCAGTTTCTTTTTTCTGAAGGTCCAGGAATAGAATTCAGTAACTAACAGAATGTTCATGGAGCTTGGGGTCAACTCCAGGATTTTGTTCCTCCCTCTACCTTAACACCCATTTTCCTTAAAATCCTGTTGGTTTCCATGTAACTTGGTATGACTGCTGTGCCACCTTTTTCCCTGCTTGAGAAGTTTAGGGGAAGCTTTTTCACCGCTCTGCAAAAATCCCAATGCCTTCTCAAGGCGTGCCTTTCAAAATTCCTGAGATGCAAGCAGGAGTTACCTCTCATTAATCTCCCACAGCCTTGGCAAGCAGCAATGAGGATCAGAATGCTTCAGCAGAAGTACTGACTTCTGCTGCTGAAAATCCTCTGGATTATGACCTTCTTTACACCGTATTGCTCTACAGTGCCTGCCAGAAGCCGTTCCTTAGAAATGGCTCCGTTAGGAGGGTTCTGCTCTTACCTTCTTTGATGCCCAACTCCTCTGTGTCTCCAAAGAAGGAAAACTGGAAAGCACTGGACTCCTGAGTTCTGTCGTTTTCAGGCAAAGGTCCCAGACGTTCGTCTGGGGCAAAGTCCTGTGCATCCTCTTTGTCCCAGCCTATTTCCACTGTCTTTTCCGGTTTCATCTTTGAAGGTCCAAGCAAGTGTTTTAAATCAGCAGCAGTGTCGCAATCGATTTCTTCAGACACTGAAAGCAGTGTCTCACTCTCTTCTTTCTCCCTCTGCTTTACTGAAGAAAGGCTTTACTGAAATGAGATTGTTTAAGGATAGCGACTCAACACATGTCCTTTTCGAAGACAGCTTCCCTAAGAGCCACCTTGCTCGTCATGTCTCCCTAAAGGTATCCAAGCCATTAAGGATTCACGTTCAAGGGTAAGCAGTGGGGAAATATCTGTCTAAAGACAGGAATGAGTGTCCTTTTTAATCAGCTATGTGCTTAAGTGACTTTTCCCTACACAATACATGGTAACATAGAAATCAAGAATCGTGGAAATGCCAAGAGCTAATTCGGTTTTCCCACAGACCTGCAAGTCTCGAGGTCCCTGTACTGACCCTTCTCACCTTCACTTACGGCAGCAAACAGAGGGACTAGAAAGAAAAGGTGACACTACGTGCTGCTGTTGGAGGTCCCAGTTGAGGCCCGACGTGGCTGGCGGGAGCGGTTGCTCCAGCGCGACGTCCCCGACGGTGTCCCCCTGCGCCTGGGCCTCTCAGCACTTGCTGCTCTCCTCCTGCTCCTGTCCTGGCGACTCCTGGAGCGGACAGGTTGATCCGAGGCTCGACGTTGCACGCAGGAGCGGCTGCGTCTCGGGGACGTCCCTGAGGACGTCTCCCTTCGCCTGGGCCTCTCTGCCCTCGACGTTCTCCTGCCGCTCCTGTCATGGCAACTCCTCGACCGGGCAGGTGGACTCTGGGCATGAGCTTGCTGCCGGGAGCGGCTGTGTCTGCGGGAAGCCCGCGACGGTGTCTCCCTTTGCCTGCGCCTCTCTGCACTTGATGTTCTCCTACTGCTCCTGTCACGGCGACTCCGCGACCGGACGGCCCCATCTGAGGCCCGCCTCTGCTGTTGAGAGCGCCTTCGCCTGCGGTCAGGCCCAGCATGTCTGGAATGGACCCTGTCCTCAGGGCCCGTCCAGCTGCTGGATCTTGCCCTTGGTGTGCGTGCGCTGCCGGTGTCTGCCAAGGAAGAAACTGCATGCCGGGGGCTTCTGTGGCTGCTGGTCCCCGGAGTTGGAGACTGGGGAGCCAGACCCGATGGCACTGCGCTGCTGGAGCTCGGCCTGATGGCCTCGGATTCTGAAAGGCCGTGAGCAGGCTCCAGTCCTGACTGTCTGATCCGGCTGGGGCCATTGAGCTCTGGCTGCTCATCCCTGGGGGCTGTAAAGCCAAACAGGAATGTCAGAGGCCTCCCAGGCCATGCCCAACCAGAACACTGCCCCCAGCCCTCCAGGAGCCCATGGGCTTTGCCGTGCCCAGCCTGGGCACTGGCCCCAGCCCAGGGACACCCGCCTGCTTTGCCTCATACCTGTGCCGAGACCAGCACAGCTGTCACACTCCCAGCGGGTTCTCCTCACTGTCAGGCCAGAGCAGCGCCTGTGGGTGCCCTCGGCAGCACAGGAGGAGCACAGGAGCAGCTTCCAGGGCCTGGGGAAGCAAACGGGTTGATGGCTCTGAGAACAAAGTGTCCCAGCACGGGATTGTGCAGCCGAGCACCACTGGCTCCTTCCGCTTTGAGCCCTTCCTGAGACACAGGTTCCCTGCAGAGCCCCGGGTGCAGCTTCCCAACTCACCCCTCTTCCTCTGCCTCCTCCCTGCCTCCTGGGTAAAGGCATTCCCTGGCATTGCACCTGCTGTGACGCACTCTCAGATCCGCGAAGGCGTCGTTGTCCTCCCATGTTGGCAGTCTGATGGGGAAAGGAAAAGCTCATGTGTTTCTGCTGCCCTGACCGCATGGACGTAACAGGGTGTCCCTGCTCTTCCTCCAATGCTTTTCCAAGTCCCGTGAGAAGCGCAAGTCCAGACTCCCTGGATGGGGCAGGGCCTGGACTGCTGGGGCAGGGCCTGGCACAGCACGGCACTTGCACCCTCCTGTCTTGTGAGCCCCGCAGAAGGACACCAACCTGAAGGGGATGCGGATTCCCATGATGAACATTTCGACAGCGAACATGCCATCGTCTCTGCAGAGGGGGCAGCAGAAGGAGAAAAAACCAGCACGCATGGCCTGTCCCTGCAGGGCAAACAGAAGCAGTGTGAGCCAGGCCCTGGTGCTGCTGAGCACCTGCTGTGTCCCAGGCCTG